>NW_009258755.1:3757720-3782662 GCF_000687185.1 Egretta garzetta
TTTCCCTATAAGTCTACTGCACATATGTGACAGTTTTACAGGAAACAGCCAGCTTTTTCTTTCAAACCAGCAAGCTACAGGGATGGTTTGCTCCTCCTGAAGCCTGAGGGTTGTAGTAGCTCAGGCTTGCAGTATGAGGGCTGGACAGGAAGTCTTCTCGGCAGGGCTTGGCCCCCTCCTCTTGCCCTCAGCCCCACTCCCAGTACCTCCATGCCAAAGCCTGCACCCCTCTGGGAGTCCTTCCATGCATAGTTGGGTGCTGTGTCTTGGCAGAGGAGCTGCTCAGACCCTAATGTTGCTAAGCCTCACCCACAGCCTGTTTGTTTGGGTGTTTTCTTTGGGATTTGCTTGCCAAATAAACTGTCCATGAGAGGTATTCTTACTCAGGCCTCCTATTACCAGTCCCAGGGAGCCGAAGTTGGCAAACCCACAAAGAGCATAGGTGGCAATGACTTCAGAGCGAACCTGGAAAACAAACACACACCTTGTTGAGTGGTTTGAGACAGCTTGTGCTGATTTAGAGGTCTGAAAACATGGCATCGTGGCTCAGGGCTCCAAGTACTGAAATTACTCTGTTTTGCTTGGTTGATGCCCCAGTCTGCGGCTTTCAGCAACGTAGGCTCATTCTCTTGCTGAAAGGTGCAGGCTTTCACACCCACCACCCATGTGAGGACTTTTATTTTTCATGTATAATGCTGTGACGTATTGAATTGAGTACTAGACAAAAAAATAATTCTTATCTTACTAGTGGCAATTTAGCTTCTGTTTTTTGAAGGAATGAGTCAGAGAGCTTTAACAGAGTTTGTTGTTCATAGCTGGACTGCCTCTATTACAGTCTGTTGAAACCTCAAGTTTTGGTATCTATCCCTTACTTCCTTGTCCCTGAACAAGCAGAGGGCTCCATATGCAAAGCTGCTCTGTGCATGCTCCACCCCGTGCACAGAGGCAGAAAAGGGAAATGGGTCTCCTGCAGAGCGGGTGCTTGGATGTGGTAACAGGTAGAGGACCCTTATGATTTCGTAATTAGTGGCTTATTTTCTTCCTGACCTCAGCCACGTTCCTCCCCTTGGACAACATCAGCTCAGTCTGGACCTCAGAGCAGAGACAAGGTTGGGTTGGCCTTTGACCCCATGGAGGGACCCCTCACAGGACACAAAATTACTTTGGGTAAATGAGGCTACAAGCCTTGCAAACCTTGAGACAAATGGGGTTCAAACATTTTGGGAAGGGAGGCAACATATCTCAGCAAGTGGATTTTTGTCCCCATGGCAGCTCTGAACTCCTATTTGCTGTGTTTTAAGCCCAAGATGAAGATGCCTGAGTGTTCTAGTAGTTTCCTGTTTAGCAGAAGTTTCTCTGTTTCCATTCCTGTTTTATGAAAACCAATTTGTAGATATTTTCAATCACTCTGCACATATGCAGGAAAATGCTTTTCAAGTACCCACTCTACCCACTTTTCCTAGAAAAGGCTTTGTGTACTGTGATTTCCCTGCTTTCATTTGCACTTTCCTAGCTCTGAAAACAGGAAGCCTTGTTATTACTGACTCAGGTGAGGGAGTTCAGAAAACCACTTGTTTGCTCACTCTGACTGAATATCTGTGCCTGGATGTATTAAGAGGGTTCTGAAGCTGAAGAGGAATTACAAGTGAAAGTCAAGCACACTCTCGCCTGAACTGTTGTGCCATAATTAAAATGGTTACTGGGCAATTTTTACCAGTGTTACAAATCAAAATTATTTTTATAACACAGTTTTTTACCATGGAAGCTTATACAGCTCTCTATAGGTATTAAAAGTGAACGTGGAAGTTCTATACGACATCTTATATAAAAAAAAAAAAAAAAAAGGCGAAATACAGTTGATGTGATCTGAATTTTAAGGCTGACTTCCAGATTAAAAAATAAATATATTCACTCATTCAGGAGTTCAGAGCCATATTACCCTTGTAGAACATGGCATGACTACAGCAGGGCAGACCAAAGGTCCATCTAGTCCAGGATCTTATTTCCAGGAACACTGGTAATGGATGCTCAGAAAAGCATGCGAGTGTTTGATCACGCCACCTGGCTTCCTACCTCCACTTTGAAATGTGTTCTGGTAATAAGGAATGCAAGTGTTCAGGAACATGTTTTTAGTTTTGTACATAAGGCAGGTATCTACAGCATCACACCAGATTAAATGAAGATTAAAAGCTGTGCAAAAGGATGCTTCCTAATCAAGGGTTCTCTACAGTGAAAATTTTTCTTGATTTGAGGAAGAAAGGTCAGTGCAGGTGTGAAGCCAGATACCATGGTTTTCATTTCCTGTACTTAGAATGAGGACAAATTCAGCACAGGCTGAGCATGTGGATGCCAGATGGGGCAGCAGTCATGGCTGCAAAAGCACTGCGTGCTCTTTGTGCCTGTGCAGATGCCTAGCATGCCCTTTGTATTGCCATCCTCTAGGTTTCTTCCTCAGTGAATTGTAGGAGGAATTACATGTTCAGTTGGATGAATGTGGGTGGATGTGTGAAGGAGAGGTGGGCCCAGGTTTTGGATGGAAATCCTCATGCAAACTAACTTTCATTGGCAATTGAAACAAACTGGTTGGACTCAGTGCAGCAAGAGAGGTGTACATCATGTCATACATGTCTTGTATTACTGCCCTCTGCACAGGGGACAATAACCTCCAGCAGACGTGTGCCAGTAATATCTTAAATGCCGTCAGCTAAAGCTTTCTGAATGCCTCTCTTGAAGCTTCAATGCTTGGCTAAACCTCTGTGGGCAGGAGGATCGTGCCCAGGATTTTACTGGGAGAGTATTGATAGGGAAGTGCTAGCTAAGAATGAGGTAAGAAGAAACTCACCTAGAAGACAGTCTTGGTCTTACATGCAATGTAAGTGTCCCACAGGACACTGCATGTTCCCCAAAACTATGCCTTTCTTTTGCTATTTTTGTTTGAGATGGCTAGTGTGATGACAGTCATGGCAGCCTCACAAAGTGATGCTGCATTCTCATAATTGAACTCTGTCACTGAAAAACATACTTTAGAGTAATATTTCACCATTATCCCTTTGTGCCCATATTAAAAAGTAAGATGAATTTCAGCAGAAAAGTATTAGATCCAACAAATCTGTAGAATATAAAATGTTACTTACAGTCATATATTGTTTCACTCCATTGACGTAGATGCTCCCACCCTTTTCTCGGTTGTGAATCAGTTTTGAGAGGCGCTCATAAGCCACAAATTCATTGAAAAAAGTTTTGTAGCCTAGCAGCCCACCAACAATAAAACTGTCTTCCCAGTCTACCCCCATCATGAAAGAGAATGGCATGAAGACATAAGCACAAATGTTCTGCAAAATATGGAAGACAAAACAGGTCAAGAGATACAGTTGATCAAAAAACAATGGCGTGGGATAAGTTTTCTAAACTTAACACAAGGATGGTTTTATTTCAGCAGTGGAAAATTGGCTTTGAATTCTTACTGCCAACATGTCTGGGAGTCTGAGGGTTTTTAATAGTAAGGTATGCTTGAGTAATTTTTAAGACTAACCCGAAATCTAGATATAACAAAGTCATTAGGTATGTCCCTAATTTTACACCTGAAGTACAAAAGTTTCTGTCTTTTTTTCCCAACAATGACTTCAGATTGGCCATAATGTTTGAAGCAAAAAAGGATGATTCAGTTAAAAAAGCTGATAAGAGTATTGAGAAGTCTGGTTCTTCTGCTGATTAAATCAAGTGTGTTAATGAACATGCTGAATTACCAGGTTATTGGCATAGACAAATAACTTGCCTCTGCATAAAAGCTGTGCATCTGGCATAATTAAAGTTGTACTTCTTTTCCTAAAGTTAGAAGTTTTATGCATTTTTAAAAATTCTTTATCACAGTATAGCTTATTTTTATATAAGAGCAAAAATAGCTCTAGCTGTGGAAGGGTTTGGTCAGATTGTCTTTAGTGAATGTAACAGAGGTGTTTAAGCAGTTACTACTGTCAGCTGGTTTCTCTGCCCGCAAAAGGCTAAATGTTAGTGTCTCTCAAAAGGGATGGATGGCTGAATGCAACGTGTCTGTCGGTCTCAGCTCCTTGTGGGTTATCTGTCTGTCCAAATCTTACTCCATCCAGCAGTTATTAAAACACCAGCCCTTGCATGAGTGTGGTTGGGGAATGCATACTTGTGCCTTTCCTCTGCTGTGGGTGTCTGTGCAGTGGGATAATCTGTGGAAGCTGTGCAGAGTAACACCTTAATATTGCTGTGGCTTACATCTGCTGTGAGTGTCTATTCAATGGTATATCAGTGTTTCACAAAGCACTTTTGTTAGGATCTTGCAAAACAAAAAGCCCAAAACCATTGAACAAGGACTGTTGCACTGAGTCAAAAATTATGTATTGACCTGAAGCTAAAGCCACTTTGGTGTTTGTGCTGAAGATGTTAATGGCTTGGCAAGCATCTAGCCAGCAGATCTGCTGCACTGCCAAGTCAGAGGAGGCAGGCATTAGCATACAACGCTCTACAGACATACTCTGCTGGTTAGCAGAAGCACCAAGAGGGAAGCTATACATAAACTAATTGATATAGAAATATTTACACCGCAACAATTTTCCTTTGGCTGTAAAGACATTTCTCAAGAACATGCACATAAAAATATATAGGTTTAGATCACACTAAAAAAACCCCCAAACGCAACAAAACCACACAGGTACATAATTCAAGAAAGACAAGTTATGCATATATATAAGCTGCATGAAGGACCTGAAGACCATACCTCAAAGTTCAGCTGTGGGTAATCAAACAGATTTCCCACCCAAGAGAGGGCTGAGTCAAGGAAAGCCAGCAGGGCAAGGAAGGAGATCAGGTTCACAGCGATATTTGCCACCAGCAGGATGGAAGTAGAGGCACCTTGACTGGCTGCTTCCAGCAGGTTATTTGATTCACTTTATCAATGAAAAGAAAACCAGAGTGTGAACATTTTTGATTCAAGAACAAATCATAGAACTAAAAGTTACATGGACTTGATTAGAAATCTGCTAGTGAAGATGTCTGTTCACTTATAGGGAAAATAATGAGTTGGAGTAGGTCTTTGCTCCTGATGCTCGTGGGAGCCACTGGAAGGATGTGCTTTTGGTGCCCTGAGGATGAATTCTGGCACATTCAGGGTTGGGCAAGCTCTGGATGAGGTCTCAGTGCTGTGACTGCTTGTGGCACCACTGGGATGGGGGAGTAGGCTCGGCTTTTCTTGCGGGCAGCCCTTGCGGAGAAGCCTGGGTTGTTCAGGAACAGCTCCTTACAAGCCTTTCTATCTTGTCTGTTGTTCTCAAGAGAAGTGAGTCTCCCTGCGTATGGGTAGTAAGTTCGCTGCTGTCATTGTTGAAATGATTGCTCCACCTTTGCTTTTGTATGTTTGCATTTACAGATTCTTTTCAAAGCAAAGACAGCAACAGAGCAAATGAGAAAACCTGTTGGTGGCTCACCTCAGGTAGGCATTTCGCTCTTTCTTTGGGGGATTTATTTTCTGGCCCAGATCCTTGGCATGTCTATGCCTGTCCTGTATGTCGTAATGGGGCATGCCACATCTGAATTCACAGACTTCTCATTTGGGGTATACTGGTGTGTAATTAATTTATTGCTTGCATATCTACCATGTACTAACCCTAAAGCTGATGTGTGAAGAGTTATTTTTCCAAATCTCATTTTTACATAAGTATTACTATTAACTAGAGCCTAGATCAGCTTACCCTTTTGCCACTTGTAGGCCACTCTTCAGAGTCAGTGTAGGCTTTTCAGTTTCAGGCCAGAATAGTTTGGAGGTGGCTAATGATGCAGGTGCTGACATGACAGAAGCAGTCAGTAGGTGGGAGGCAGAAACCTAGAATTCCAGAAAATAGTTTTTTTCCCTTGATGTTGTTTAAAAGAAAAAAAAATTACATGGCCTAACAGAAATTCTTCTATTCCTTTTTCATCCCCTTTTCCAGAAATTTCTACACAAAACAACTTCTTTTCTAACTTCTGCAGTATTACCATCTCTCCTTCTTTTACTTACTGGGTCTTTCTGGCCAGTCCTCCCTTCTTGCCTCTGCCTCTCCACTGTATTTTATTCAGATTTGGATCTAATATATTTATCAGCCATTCCCCAATGACTCTGATCATAAATCACACCTTCAGCCCTGTTTTTCTGGCTTTGTGCTGCCAGCCCCTTAGCAGACGAGGTGTTTACTACCCGTGTTTGTACAGCATCACTAGAACCATGGTCGCAAGTCAGGTCTTTAGGCTCCTATGGCTAGCAACAGTTCCTGAGGGACTTTATATCACTGCCACAGAAATGGGAGGGTTGATCAGTTAGTATATCCCATGTCAGTTTATCTGGACTGTAGGACAGTATACAAATCAGTCATTTCCTGGCAGCTATGACATGAAATCTCTGTATTATTTAGGTAGAACATTTGTCCTACTTAACAATATCTCTGAGATCAGATTTTGGTATCTTTTTTACTGTGGGGAGACAGGGGATTTTTGTGCTTAATTCCTTCAGGGAAAAAAAAAAAGGGAATGACTCAGGTATACCTCCAAAGCATTTTAGCTGGGCTTCTATACTTACATGATTTCAGATAAACAGTGTATTTTCCAGTTCTCTTTCCCCATCTTACCCCAAAAGAAATATATGCTCCTAAGACACTTCCAGCAATAGTTGAGAATCCAGCTGTCATGACTGCATGGAGTTCAGATTTGGTGATGTATGGTAAATAGGGCCGTACCAGGAGGGGAGACTCTGTCTGGAAGTGAAAAACAACCACTACCAAATTAAGAACTTCCTAATAAACCCTCAGAAGTTTCTTTTATTAACAGGGAAGAAGAATGAGTGGCTGCATCACACTTTCATAGGTGTCTTTGACTAGTTAATCTTAGTGCTCATGAGTGCTCTGAATATTAATAGGTTGTGGTTTTTTACCCCAAGAAGGAAAACTGTACCAACATCCATCTTATCTGAAGACAGTTCTTGCTGGTTTACCCTCTCCCCCAAAGGCCCAAGGAAATTGCCAAGAAATCCTAATCCAATTCTGAGTTAGGGAGAGCCACAAGTCTGAGCTGCAGGTAAGCCTCTGCATCAAGTGACACCTGCATACCAGCCACTATGGGCAGCTTAAAGCTGTCAGTGTCTCTGGTATGTGTATGAGCACGTCCTGAAGGCAATGTCATGCAGAAGTACTAGTTTAAGTCTTGAAGCAGTGTGATACAGCGATGCACCGCTGCTAAATAAATGATATGCTAGTGTCGCTTTCGGGCTTGGATGCTGCTTGGTGATCTTTCTACATTGTTTTGAAGCCTGGGACAGACACTGCTGGTGTGTGAGTTCAATGGACTTTGCATTAAAGGGGACTGTTAGACTCTGTCCCATGCTTTTTTGGCTAAGGCCTTGCACAGCCAGCCCTGGATCTTAGTTTTCTGCATTGTCTGACTCTCCTGCCTTTGCCTGCCTCATGTGCCCTCTTGTCATCCCATTCACCTTTTCAACTGAAAAAAACCTGAAATTGTTATTTATTCATAGCCTTGGAGTAGTCTGGTAGTCATTTTAAGGCAAATCTATCATCTACATTTATGCTTGACTTTCCATTGGGGAAAACATATGGTTCCCAAAATACACACCATTGTGCATCACTGCCAACATATGAATGTACTGGAATTCTGGAAATCACCCACCAGCCCTGCCGTACTGGAGTCCTAGCTTCATATGAAATGATGATTTTTTTTATACACAGATGCTTGCTGAGCAGCAATATTCAGTAACCCTTGTGCTTGCATGTTTTTCTATGCTCCAACTCACCTGTCCCACGAATATGTTACCTGCAGCTACCAGAGATTCAACAGGAGTTGTCCCCATGAAAATTTGCATTATCCAACCAACCTAAAATGATTAAAAAAGAAAAAAAAACAACCCACATTCGTCTGCCTATTCCATGCACTTCTTGAATTAACCATGGCAATGTAAGAGTTCTGAGACACCTTACAATATTTCCTGAGTTAATGATTTCAGCTTCAAGACACAGCACGTTCATTTAATAGTTGCATGCTGAAATAAACCAGAGGAGGAATAATTTAACAGAACTGAGAGTACCCTAGGCTCCTTCTGGGCACTAAATTATTAAGTTAAATTAAATTAATCAAAGCAGTATTTTGATGTGTCCTTATTACTTATGTACCTGTCCAAAGGGACATGGATCATATGAAGGGAAAAATATGCTAAGTTCAGATTAAGGCTAAAAATGCCTCATAGAAATTTTAGCACAGTATTTCAGCTAGGTGAGGTTTGTGGTGCTTATATAATAATCCTGTGAATGACAAAGGACTTTTTAAGGTTATCTTCATGTAAGGTTTAATTACCACCATGCAGGAAGATCTTTTCCCTCATATGATAAGTTCATTGGGCAGACAGGGCAGGACGTGGATATTCTGTGGACTTAGTGGACACTGCCACTGGAAACAGTACCTGGCAGAAATGAACACCTAGAGAATGACATGAGGAATCAGCCTCTGATTTTATTCTGTGTATCTGTGATAGGACAGTATATGCAATTGCTACTGCAATGCATAGTAGAAAGCAGAAATCCACTGTCTGTGATGCAACTTCCATCCTGCATTTTGGGGGCTGGGAGAGGGGCAGGCAGAAAGCAAGATTTAAGCAAGCGTGGCACCTGAGGAATCCTAAAGTTAGCCAGGTAAACTTAACAATTACTATGCCATTAGCAATAAAACCAGGTTGGGGGGAGGAAAGTGTGCTACGTGATGTCAATTAGGATTTTGCAGTGGTAACGTCTGGACTATTTCCAGGTTAAAAATAAACAACTTTTCATGTGTCTACCCCTGAGGAACTTGGTCAGAGCCAATGCTACAGTTCGGCTGCATGTGTTCAAGAAGGCAAATCAGTACCTACTGGCAAAAATTCATACCTTTCCAACGAGCCACTGCATGAATCCAACGTGGTAAAGCATAGACATTACTGTGCTGAAGAAAACCACAATTGGCAGGACCTGATTTGGAGACACAAAATCGTTAACACTTCTAGTGTGGTTTTCCTTTCCTTGATTCTCTAGGCCATGCAACTTTTGAAAAGGGTCTCATGGTTTTGGAGATACACATAAAGATATTGAAAACATATAATTAAGTTTACACTTACACTGTAAAATTTTTAACCTTCTAGACTTGTTTTTTATGTTTGTGCTGGAATTAACTGTTTTTCATGTATCTACATAGTTTCTAATGGGACGGCAATAGTTTTGAAACTGTCTGGTTTAACATGTTATGCATTAGTTTATAGCCATGTTTAAGTCAGCTCATATATTTACTGGGCAATGGGATCTACAAAGAACAGAAATATATACAATGGGACTGTGGCGTAGAATTCAGAGCTCAAATTCTGTATCTGTGTTTAAAAAACACAATTTAAACTGCTATATAAGCAGAAGTTGAAGGGATTTTGATTGGGATTGTAGCTGACTGGATTTCACAGTATCAAGGGCAGCTTCCTTAGAAAGCCCATACTGTGTAGCTGTCTTTTAATAACACACTATAGAAAAATCCTCTTTTATTCTGCTCTATTTATAACATTGATTATCATGCCAATGTGGAGTATTCAAAAGTGCTGTAACTGTATGCAGAGACAGAATCTGCTGAAAACCAAATTCACCAGTGTATACTTATTAAACACAAGAAGTGAATACAAGTCTCTTTCAGTGGAGACTGAAGGCAAAATGTTTTCCATAAACATATAATTTAAGAATTGCATGAATGCCTAACCTACAGACTGATGGGTTATTAAATGTGTTGCTTTTTCATCATGAATAAAAATAATATAACTTGATTCTCAAGGATATTAAATACACAGGATCATTCCTATGCTAGTATACAACAGGAAGAAAAAAAAAACCCAAAGGTCCAAAATTAGATCAACAGATTAGTTACAGTTAAAATAGTACAACTAACACTAGGTAGCTTTTATGTGTGTTCAACTGAGGGCATAATGTATTATAAATAAAAGCAAGGAACATAATTAAAAAGAACAAGCCACTTTGTTAGTTCAGATCTTTTCAGTAAATAGAAGCTGTGTTTTTCTATAGTACTGTCAGTACTGAATTTTGATAAAGGTTTGGAAACTCGATTTAGATTATCAGAACCTTTCTCTGAAAGGAGAGAGTGCAAGTCACAGATATTGTTGTGCTCTTCAACAAGTTAATGTAAGGCTGCTTTCTCTAGTTTGATTTTCTGATTCTTTTAGGGATCCTGTAAGTGTGATTTGCCACCCAATGATAGCAGGAAGTTTAGTTCACTAAAAGTAACCTAACACCTTTTTCCCCTGCCTTTCTCTCCTGCCATTTCCCCTCCCTGTTCCCAAAAGTGTGCTAGCTGAAGAAACCTCTGGCTCTCAGCTGACTCCATACCCTGGCACACGTGGGGACTGCCAAGATACCTCTAGGGAAATGGGTCTGGAGAGGCAGTGAGCAGACAGGCAAAGGTCAGCTGTCTCTGCTGGATGGTAAAAAACATTAAGTGAGGTTTTATCTGAAGGAGCAAGAAGACAACGCTCTGCCTATGCTGGATGACAGCTGGCACCCTTCCACCTGTTTCTTGTGCACATTCCTCTGAAAATACCTTAGATAACTTTAAAACATGCTTTTTGGGGTTTTTTTTTGCAGTTGCAGGCATTTCTGGGTAAAGCACTCATCTTTACAAAATAGGGAATTTGTTTTGCAGTTGTGATAATTTGTGCCTTGACTGCATAAAGAAGTTGGGGACTATTTTTATAACCAAACGCTCCTGCCTAAATCTCCAGTGACTTAATATGGTACCTATTATGTTATGTCTTCATCAGAAAAGCATAGCAACCATTTAATAGGTAGATAATCACAATGATTTGTAACATCCAGGCTAGCTTTTCTCTAAGGCAGAAAAAAATCACACAGAAAATACTCGCAAATTATTACTCTAAAATAAGCAGAATGTAAATAAGCTACTTGCCACACATTGCATTGCAGCAGGTTTTCAATTGCATTGTCTGAAGAGGTAAACGCAATGAAAAGCATTTAACATGAATCAAGTAGTTCAACTGAAAAAAGCGTAACTCTTTTACAGCAAGGCTCCTCATGGTATTAATACACTGAAGTGTTAAGTCAGTGGTTTTAAAACTTGGGAGAGAGAAGAAAACAGCCTCAGGAAAACTCCTGTTCCATGTCTGTATAGAGCAGCCACATCCTCTCCACTAGCCCTGAGAGGAGCTTTGCCTTCACGCTGGGCCCACGTTGTGGGTGGGACAAGGGTGGGAAAACCTGATGCAGGAGCATCCTGCTCCCCATCCTCTCCTTCCCCCTCTTTGTGGTGCCAAAACCAGGGGAATAGGTGACAAAGGGTCAATAACATTGGAGGGGTCCCTCTGAGGGTCTTAGGGCTTGGGTAGCAGGGTGTGCATGTCTGGGCAATACCTCCATGGCAAAGAGCTGCGCAGGGGCATGGGAGATACAGGGGAAAGCTCTGGTGGTTCTCCAGCGTCAGGCACCTGGCAAAGCACCCAGAGGGCAAAGGGAGCCCAGACTAGGAGCAGGTCTGGGGAAGGTGGAAGGAGTCCAGTCTTGCTGGAGCTGCAGGTACAGGATCTGGGGAGGTGAAAAGGGGAATGGACCATGCAATCCTTTGTATTTGAGGAAGGGTCTGGAGGGCTAGGGGATTGGGGGGGACAGGCATGTGTACATAGAAGCAGGACTGTTAGGAAAAAAGGAGACATGGGGATGATCCAAGGAGTCTGACAACAGTTCCCCTCTGTAACTCTGGAGGTGTTGCACACCCTGTGTGTGTAAGGAACATTTGGCAGCAGGGAGAGGTCATGACAGAACATCTGCCTTAATTGGCAGTGTTTCCTTTGCTGGTTAAATGTGAAATGTATTTGGAAATAAAAGCTGAAGAGTCCCCTTTGTTTTATTTCAAAAACCATGCATTGATTGCATGAAATTCCTTCTGAGGAAAGAAAAGCTCTTAAACCCCATTTTCTGTGTAATGGGCTCCCAGTTTCCTCTTTCTGCTGTAGCATCCTTATTCTATGAGAGCAAGAATCTGCCTCAAAGATGTGGGTACTCTGAACAGGGGAGGACAAAGAGATTGTCTGCAGCTTGCTTCTGCCATTAAAAAACATTCACCAGTTTAATTTGGATGTACAGACACCATTACAGCCTGTAGGTAAAGACAGTTGCCAACTCAGAGAAAAGAAGGGAGAGAACCATAAAAGGAAATATGACAGGGAAGTCAACTGAACTCAGCTGTGGCAGAAGCCTATTCCTCAAAAAGGGCTAGCATGTTCCCATAAGGGTGGAGTGGATGGGTCCTGCAGTGTAATTATACCTGCATGTTTAAACTATTAGAATTACAGTTCTCTCTGTGGACAAACTTGTATGGACATTTAGTCTCCAAAATGTATAGTTCCTGATATCTACCACATACCTTTAAACAGTTATGTTTTAATTGATGAATAAATTTAACAAGCACTCTGAAAAATCCCACATTTCAATGGAGAACCGGTATCAAAGAGCTCTTTAGAATTACATTTCTGTGGCCTGCAAATGTTGCAGTTAATGATTCCCATAATACAACCTCTAAGAAAATAAATTCTTTAATTGGTATTTTTTATAAAGTGAGTTACTTCATATTTATCATCAATTCTGCAATATGGTTTGACCATACTAAAGAGCTACTTTCTGGATCATAGTTATTGCCTATGCTATAGGCAGGGCAAGGAGTTGAAATTGTTGGCTGCTCCCAACTCCCCTCCTGTTTGTGGCTTGATATTCAGCTTTTTCCTTATGTTCCTTTAAAAGAGAAGTTGCTATTGGTGTTTAAGGCACATCCTCATTTCAGACACTCCTAAAGCCTGACCTTCAAAGCAAAGCCTTTCTCAGGGAGCCATAATCCTCCTGGCCTGGAAAGGAAGTTACTGATATAACAGAAGTCTAACTTCATGCTTGCTCAAAGCAAACTTCGCCTTTTGTAGTCAACAGGATAAGATGACTTTGTACTAAGAGGTTTTTTCTGACTACTTAAGTACTTGGGTGTGATTGTTTATGTGGGCAAGTGGTTTCTTCAGAACTCCGAAACTTGGCATCTGCATACACAAATATGCATTTAAAATGAATAGTTTATGCATGCAAATACATGTATTTATGACAAATTAGCTCTTCCAAGACTATGTGCTCAAAGGCTGTAGTGGGACTGGCCAGAATGACCAGTGGGTGCACACAAGGCATGTGTCTGCTCTGGTAACTGTGTCCATATAAGTTAGCAGAAAACTGAGGTGTCCCTGCATACTGCTAAGGATGCAGTATGGATACAACTGGGCTCTGACGGTTTTCTGCGAAGACAGACATACCCTATCACATGTCTATTGTCTCGCAAGAGCTAAGCTGAGTTTGACACGTTTTCCTTTTGGAGGGTGCTTTGAAATATCTTGGGGAAAGACTTGGACAGTGCTACATGCAAACCTCATAAAATATATGAAAGACACAAAAAAGCACTTTTGACCATATAAATCTCGAAACAAATGACAAGTGTTTCAAGAGAGAACAGGCTGGCTGTCACTGACATTGGAAGAGAGAAATCTCTTTCTACAGGAGGAGCAGATGGAGCATGTTTTGGTGGGGTTGTGCACTTGTCTGCCATGCTGTTTACCATGTATATTGCTATACCAAGACATATGGAGCTCTGAAAATCAACTCATGGGTTTTGCTTTCTTGTTTTTCAGTGTGAAAATAACCTATTATTCTCTTCTAAAAATTCCACCTCCCTTTCGTTGGCTTATCCCATAGAATAAGACTGATGGATGTGTGCATACACAGAAGCAAACTTGACTGTCTGTTCCCTAGTTATGTCTTTATTCAGTAAAGTATTTTGCATCACCACTGAGGCATTAAAAAATCACCTTGAAAAAAAACATATTCATAAGGCATTGTGGGAAAACACAGGAAATATAGCACTAAGGGTGGGAATTAAACCATTTCACCCCCAAAATACGCAATCGTGAATGCAAATTGTCATTTGAGACCTCAATAGAGTAAAGGCGAGAGGAGACTGGAAAGTGAAACAAAAAGTACAAAAATACTGCAAATAAAATATAATTTAGATTCCTTGTTGAAATGCTTCATTTTTTTCCCCTCTAAGATGTTCTGACTATTCTTAGTAGCAACATATTTCACAGGCAGCATCTTCTTTCTTAAGTACTGAAAGAGCTAACTGTGAAGAAAATCCAGTTTGGAATATCAGCTCCAGAAAAAAAGAAGATAAAAGGTTTGTAAGCCCATGGTCAGGTGTCTGAAATACCAGACAGAAGAACGGTCTCTAAGAAAGTCTCATGGTTGTTTTTTGTGGTTTTTTTGTGTTTTTTTTTTTTTTTTCTTTATATATTCTTGATCCCAGCCTAAGCAGCTATTATGGCATGAGCTACGTGTGGGAGCAAAACCAGACAGGATGTTTGTGTGGGTTAGAGAGCATGGAGCACACGAGCTGTTTTCCAGCAGTTTCCCAACAAGGTCTCCTAAGGGAAAGCTGGGAAAACTCACTGCACTTTAAGCAGGAAGCACTTTAATTTGTGGAGAGGTGGGGAAGGTAGGCTGGAAGCAATATCTCTTTCAGTGACCAGGTAGGAGCCTTTTAACCTATGCCTTGTGGAAACATACCCTAAAGTTCTGCCTACTTGTAATATATGTTGTTATAATTAGACTAAATAAGTGTAACCTAACTCAGTGTATGGCAGTCAATCAAGGGCTTTACATGAGATTCCCAAATTTTCTGTTTGAAGTGTCACACAGTAAAGAATAGTTTACCTCTTAGCTAATTTCTCTGGTGACTGCACTGGTATCACAAGACATACAATGAATTTATTTCCCAGCCATACTGTTCCTTTTTCTGTTGTCTATCGGTCACATACAGTACATAAAAAACCTGTCTTACCTTAAAAGCAAAGAAATGATCCGTATATTTCTCACCGAATACAAACTTAGCACCTGTGTCAGAGTACTCTAGAAAAGTCTAGGGACAGAAAACAAAGAAAGTTAGCCATAACCTCCTGGACCTGCCAAAAACTAAGCAAATATTGCTAACTGTCTTGCAGAGATCTGGTGAGGTCCAAGGAGCTTGTCCCCTGCTCTGTGTGTGTCCAGGCTTCACTGACTGTATCTGACTGAACTGAGGGGCTCAGCTCTGCTCTGCTCTGCCAGGAGCGCAGGCTGCTTCAGAACACGTACATAAAGAACAAGGGCATAGGGCACATTTCCCTGCACTACCCAACAAGATAAAGGCCATGAGATATACTAGAAGAAGAATTTATTTTTTAATCCTGATGCTGTGGACCATTTCTACACTCCCTCTCATGCAAATAAGTGCAATAAACAATACAGTTTAAAACAGAGATCTAAGGCTGAAGTAATGAGTTTTGAAAGGAGAAGCCAAAAGCTAGTCTAAAAATAATCTTCTACTTTTTAATTCTGATACGGTGATGCATTTTTATACTCCTGATGCCAACATCATATGCAATTAATGATACAGTTTAAAATGGAGATGTTATAGCTAGAGTAAATGAGTTATGACAGGAGTGACTGTAAACCATATGGAGCTAACGAAAGGGGGCACCAGATCAGCTTCAGTCGGAGACCGAAAGGGGAGACTTAGAACCTGGCGACAAAACCCAGATGACTCCCACTGCTTGCAGATTAGCAGCCAGACAGACGTCAGACCTGTGCCTTTGCTCCTGTGCAGAGACAGTACATTCTGCACTGTCTTGTTTTAAATATGCTTAATTATCTGTATGGTGAAGAACAGCTGTGTGAATAGTATCCCTGGGGTGAAAAGTCTGAATGTCCTTCAGTGGGCACTCTCTGATCTCCATTCTGGATTTCTTTTATTTATTACTTTACAGTAATGGACTTTTTAAAAAAATTTTGTGCCTACAAACTGCCTGCAGGGGTGCCTACAGATGGATCCTGTCCTGTCTCTAGAGATCCTTTGCTGCTCTCAGCTGTGGATTTTGCCACCTGTAGTTGAATTCATTTTCTTACATGTCGTGACAACTATGAAATGCCCCTGAGGCCAGGACTGTGGCTACTCTGAAGACAGCGGTGTTAAATCCCAAGGCTTTTCAGCATATCAGGTTTATTGCAACGATGCTTTGGAGTTGGGCCAGGTCTAAGAGTTTCTACGAGTGTCCTGGCACAATAGCGGTTTTGTGTTTGGAGAATGCAAGTTATAATTTCAGTCCAAGGATGGTAAAGCCATTAAGAAACAGGGTCATTCTGGCCATTACTCATCAGCCTGTCCCACATGGTCTTGTGTTAGCTGGACAAAAAAGAAATGAGAAGGTTGAATTTAGGTACTCAATTACCCTTCAAAACTTTGTTTAGTTTTGAGCCCCTCACTAGAAAAGGACATTGAGGTGCTGGAGGGTGTCCAAAGAATGGCAACAAAGCTGGTGAGAGGTCTGGAGCACAAGGCTGATGAGGAATGGTTGAGGGTACTGGGGTTGTTCAGGCTGCAGAAAAGGAGGCTGAGGGGGAGACCTTATCGCCCTCTACAACTGCCTGAAAGGAGGTTGTAGCGAGGTGGGTGTTGGTCTTTTCTCCCAGTTAACGGGCAATAGGACGAGAGGAAATGGCCTCATGTTGTGCCAGGGGAGGTTTATACTGGATGGTATAAGTGGTCAAGCATTGGAAGAGACTGCCCACAGAGGTGGTGGAGTCACCATCCCTGGAGGTGTTCAAAAATGTGTGGACGTGGCACTTTGGGACATGGTTTAGTAGGCATGGTGGTGTTGGGTTGATGGTTGGACTTGATGATCTTGGAGGTCTTTTCCAACTTTAATGATTCTATGATTCTTTCTGAGAACCCAGTTTTTCTCCAAGAAGGGAAAACCTCTGGGGCCAAATGGACCCTTGAACTGCCTGGCTATTATGTAAGAGTCTCAAGACAGAAAATTATATAAAACCCAAATTTTTTGTGTCCAGTAGCTTACCTGGATCTGAATTCCTAGCCAGTTAAATGCATCAAACCCCACTTTGGTCCTCAGAATAAGAAGCCCAAGAATAAACTGCATTCCTATTCCTGAAAATACTGGTCTCCAAGCAACCTAGACGGACAGAAAAATAAAAATAAAGAAACCATTTGGTTTTTAAATAAATAATAATTTGCTTTAGATGTTTGTTAAAATAATGTAAGCGGATTGTCTGACTGTACTGCAGGATAGGAGCAGTTGCCAAAAGAGGTTGTAGGGGACTTGGAGCATGAATCACCTCTCCTAATTTGAGAGTTCTGCAATGTGGATGTCTCCACCTGAGCTAACTGCTGATAGCCTGGCTAGGTAAGTATGGACCTGTCAAGTTCACCATCACAGACTGCAAGTAATCAAGTAGAAGGAAAAGGAGAGGTAGTTCTTTCTGTGCTACTGTTTATAGATGAAATAGACATGTATGAGGGCAGCAGACATGATTATTCTTTTTTTTTTTTTTGACTGGAATGGAAATGTCAAAAAAAAGTAACTGAGCATGCAGATTCTTCTGGACTGGGAATAAGTAGATTTTGCTATAGGTTTTTTTGTGTGGTTGGGTAATTTCAACACTCTGTTCCCCAGCTTTAAAGAGCCTTGGTGCTTGAGAACTACTCACAGTTAGATATTGTGATTGATATGTCATAAAGGCAGTTGAAGGAAAAACTATGGCTGCCTGTGACCAGTCCCTCTTCACTACACTGCAGATTTCTGCTGTGCTGCCTCAGAAAACATCTTTGTTCTGTGAAAACTGAATCTGATTATTTACAAGCTGAAGGGCTGAGATGGCACTCTCTGATTTATTCAGATGATATTTGAATAACACAAACCAATTAGGTGTAATGAGGACCCATGGGAGAGCACAAAACATTTGGAGTACATGAGTTTTCACCTCAGTTGGAGACAGCACCAGTTGCCAAGAATAGGAGTGGTAGATCCATTAGTCCCTGCTGAGGGGACTTTTTGTGTTAAGAAAGTCTCAGCACTGATGCAGGGGTGTTGAAAAAGTGTTGGTGAAACTTGGTGACCTGGACAATGGATTAATATATGACCAATGAAAGCATGCATTGTATGCTAGGCATGCACAATGGGGTAAAAGCTGAGGTGGGAGTTGTGGCTGAAGTAACCCCTTTGTGATATCGCAGCAGAACAGAGTGGATATCTCAACTGGAAAATTAAAATAGACGGCATTGACAAGCATATGGGAGTGGGTTAGGGAAAAGTGAGGACCTCAGCTTGGCCTCAGCTGCCGCATTTGCAGTGGGAATCAAACTTCTGAGGAATTAAGAGCTACATGAGGGACGCACGTCTCCAGTTTCATGCAGTTTGTGTTGATGTAACGGCAGTGTCCTCAAATAAGTGCCTGTGATGTCCTGAGGACTGCGTTGAGCCTCCTGTAGGTGGAAAGCATGGAGCAAGCCTGCCTCAACTTGCACTAATGTTTCAAGAACAAATATATTCTAATCTGCACCAGGGCTGGAACAAAGGATGGTCAGCGGCCTCCCAAAATAGTGAGAGCCAGATGCTGGCACATCCGCACATGCTCCCCAAGATGTCAGAGCAAAATTACTTTCCTCAGAAATGAAACACATCACTGGGTTTTGGCAAGCCTAAATTTTTACATTCATGAGTTTCTGTTACCCTTTCTGTTACTATGGTTGAGGAATAGGTTTTGAGACATTGAACAAAAAAAACCCCAAAAGATCCAACATGGACTAAATACTCACCCTGGCTGGGTATTTGGAAAAGATAAACATCAAGACAACATACATCACAAGCCCACCAAAGGAGATCAGCTGGCGGGATCCCTGTTTTGCTGTGTCAAAGATGAGCCAGCAGATGATAGTTATAACAAGAGCTGCACACAACACCCTAGGAAAAAAAAGTGTCAGGCATGACATCTTGAAGAAGACCAGATATTCCTTCCCCTTCTCCTCCCCACAACATTTAGATCTGTCTGTGAATGAACTCTCTGAGCAATGTATTAAGCTGAAGTGTGTAGCTCTACACAAGCAGGAGCCTACCTTTGCCGATGCGACTCTGACAAAAACAGAAAAAATGTCCTGCAACCATGTCTCCAAAGTCAGAGTGTGTGGGAAACACAATAAAGCATGAGTGACTCTTGTCTGAGTGTTATTTCTATTAAATGAAGTGTGAGAAGACACTTTCTTCTCACTCCATTCTCCCTTTCCTTTCCTGTCTTCTTTATTGAATCATTTCTTAGCTCTGGGCAAGACAGGTTGTGGTTTTTATGAATTGCACTGTACTCTTTAACTGGTGGGCCTATGAAATACACACTATTGAGGAGCAGGTTATAAACTGTTTACTTCTTTGTAACTGGCTGTAGTCAGTTTAGAAAAATAACTTTTAATCACAACAATTTTAGCTACCTCAGAAACAATGACAAGAGCCATGTGTACATCTGTGTTCAGTGTTTCTATGGTCCCCACTATCACAGAAATGTTCATCTTGCATATTGAAGGTAATTACCACAATAACAGCCTGAGAGGCAAGGAAATACATCATCCCATTTACAGAGGGGAAAACCAAACATAGCCCCAGTTCTTTAATGTTACTTGTGTCTAACAATTGTTTAGTTTCCACTGATTTCAGTGGTACCTAGATACCTAAATTCCATTTCTAGACCTAGATCAAAAATATGGCAGGCCAACTCCACAAAATGGATTGACCATTGCAATGCTAAATAGTGCTTTCTACACCTGAGAGACTTTCTGTCTCTTGGAGGAATCTGTGATTTACAATTAAGCACTTAATCTGTGATATGTACAATTTAAGGATTGCAGCCCAGGTAATACAGCACTTACTGCCCCTGGCTTGTTCCACCTGCTCATCAGGGCTCTCCTGTTCTGTTTGCTGTGTCCCCCAAAGAGGCTTCTAGATTGTCTAATGGAAGTGCCTGTGTGTGACTGCTCTCTAATGTGGCTCCTTAGCAGAAGGAGCACAATCTTTATAGAGTCTCTCTTAGAAACTCCTGCTCCAGTGGCAAAACCATTTTAAATTCTTAAGAATAAGTTGGGACATTTTCCTGAACCCAGAATGACCCCTCTTTAGAGCTCTCTCTCAGATAGAGGCAACCTAGCTGAGGTAGAAGGCAGCTGGCTAATTCCTTTTCCTTTTTAATGAGACTTCATTTGGTCTTTTCTTTGGTCTATGAGCCTCCTTTGGCTCCCCATTTTCCCAAGAATAACTTAAATATTCCTGATAACTGCTCAGGAATCCTTGGAGTAAGTATCTACCAGATCTAAGTATCTACCATTTAACTACCAGATGAAAATCATTTAACAACCAGATGAATGTCTACAATCCCAAATGAAGTTGTCTTATTATACAACTTACAATAGACATTGTCATCCAGAGAGACCTGGACAGGCTGGAGAGGTGGGCCTGTGTGAACCTCATGAGGGTCAACAAGGCCAAGTGCAAGGTCCTGCACCTGGGTCGGGGTAACCCCCGGTATCAGTACAGGCTGGGGGAAGAAAGGATCGAGAGCAGCCCTGCCGAGAGGGACTTGGGGGTGCTGGTGGATGAAAAGCTGGGCATGAGCCGGCAATGTGCGCTGGCGTCCCAGAAGGCCAACTGTACTCTGGGCTGCATCGGGAGAAGCGTGGCCAGCAGGTCGAGGGAGGTGATTCTGCCCCTCTACTCTGCTCTGGTGAGGCCTCACCTGCAGTACTGCATCCAGCTCTGGAGCCCTCAGCACAAGAAGGACATGGAAGTGTTGGAGCAGGTCCAGAGGTGGGCTACAAAAATGATCCAGGGGCAGGCTGAGAGAGTTGGGCTTGCCTGGAGAAGAGAAGGCTGCAGGGAGGCCTGATTGTGGCCTTTCAGTACTTAGAGGGGGCCTATAGGAAAGATGGGGAAAATCTTTTCAGTAGGGCCAGCTGTGACAAGACAAGGGGTAATGGTTTTAAACTAAACCAGGGTAGGTTTAGACTAGATATAAGGAAGAAATTCTTTACAATGAGGGTGGTGAAACACTGGAACAGGTTTCCCAGAGAGGTAGTGGAGGCCCCATCCCTGGAAACATTCAAGGTCAGGTTGGATGGGGCTCTGAGCAACCTGATCTAGTTAGCGGTGTCCCTGCTCACTGCAGGGGGGTTGGACTAGATGACCTCTAGGGGTCCCTTCCAACCCAAAACATTCTATGGTTCTATGATTCTATGATTCTATGGTTCTATGATTCTATGATTATGACACTGAATGTGGCTGGGATGTTTTGATTCCTGAAGGCAAGTAAAAATTGCTGTGGGGATATGTGAACAAGTAATGTCTAGATAACACACTTCAGTCTTTAGCAGTTTGCATATGTTAAGGGCTTTACAAATCTCTGAACAAGTGACAGTGAGGCACTTTCTGGCTGAGCAGAGTGAATGCAGAAGGCTACAACAGACCTGAACTTCTGTGAACGTGTTCTCTTGCAACCACAAACTTGTCCTATCTCAATTTGAGGAATTTTTTTTACATTTTCTGTCAAGATTTTTGACACGTAGCTACTGTATTGCAATCTTAAAGGTGTGCCTGACATCTATAAACTAGAAAATATTGAATTATTCTGTATGTATTCTTTGATCTTGTTGCAATTTGTATAATTGATCCATCTCCCTGTGCTTATGGGGGTGTAAGCTGAAATAAAACTTATAGGGGTAAATTGACTAATGCTTTGTCCCATTACATAAATAGGAGTTAATTCATATTTACCATTTCAGCCAAAACCACTGTTTCTTCAGATATCTTTCTGCAGGGGAAAAGAATGCAGCAATTTTATCTTCATACTTAGCTATTAAAAAATCCCAGCAGATGAAGAAGATGGCTAGGACAGTGATGATAAAGAGTGGCAAGGCTCTCTGAAAATTCAAGCTGCAGGCTGCAATAACTCCAGCCAGGTATGCTGTCACAGAAACAAAAATACACATGTCAGTTAAGTGGGTCTTTTTAGAAACAGAATAAAATCTTAAATTTAAAAGATGTGGTTAGAGTCAGGCCTGCATTTATCTTAAGTGCTTTTCTGACTCTTGGCCTAAATACTGAAAAATTTTGCTTTCATAGAAAGTTTTGTTACTTACGATATGCTCATTGATATGAAAGGTGGCTTTCATCCTGTCAAAGTAGGTTATACGCTTTGGCCAAGCCAAGTTCATATCAAACATGTCAATCACTTGGAAAAATTACACATATCGATAGAACTTTTTCCTGTGTAAAAACTGTGAATTAAGAACAATGGGTCTTGTTCCTTCTCTCACAGGAGGATGACTTTCTCCAAACAAATTGGAAGAAACACTTAGAAACATTTGACAATTTCCTGATTTGATGGCTGTCTCAAGTAATTGGGAAGCTTAGCAGTAGTTCATTTCATAAAGTAGCTGTGAAATTATTTGTCATTTGGCAGGTTCATTGTTAATACATGCTGGCCAAAGAAATATTCAGATCTTGTAAATAATAATAATCTGATTTTATCTATGGCAAATAAGGAAGGATTACTAATTTTTGTAAGGCAAGTTGTTTTTTATGGAATTAATGTATGAAACCCTGACATATCCTCAGGAAAAAAAAAAACATTTTTGAGTATATGGATGTATGAGGATATGTCTGTACTATGACAAAGCAAGACAAACTGATGTTAGGAGGTCAGGGTACTCAACATGCAAGTAGCCCTTTTATAACTACTTTATGGTATACTGATGCCTATCACACAAACGTATTTTAGGTCTACATGTTCTCAGTGTTCAAGTAGGAGGATCTCAAAAAGAAACTTGGTGAAGTGGAAGGAAACAAACCAACCTACTGGCTAATTAGGAAAGGGACAAAGAAGAATATCTGAGTGACTTTTCAGTGCATGCTGACATAGAACGCACTTCCTCTAGCAAACATTTGCTCTGGATATCGAGTGATACAGGTCAGAACAGAAAACTTTCATTTCTAGCCTACTGACTAAAGTTCGGACTAAGTTGGTGCCTGACACTTTTTAATGTGGTTTCATGATTTTGGGCAAGTTCCTAAAACTGTAATTTAAAAGGCCTCTAGGAAGGGGCTGCTAATGGAGTAGGCACAAAGACTGAACTACAGTTTTACCCCAAACGTAACTGCTAGTCAAAGTTGAAACACGCTGGAGGAGCAGTGTAGCAAGATCTGTGCTTTTGTTAAGTTTGGGAATGAGTGGAGGTTTTGCAATCCAGAGCTTTCTCTAGGACTAAATTCACTTTTACTTCCTTTCAAATGCATTCTTTAAGGCAGTCAAGAGTTTGTGTGTCAGGTAGACAACAGGCACAGCCTATAATCTCATATAGGTAAATAACTAAGGCTTCAGCAACCCTGGGTGTAATATACTGTACCTGTTATTAAAATTCCATAGATCACATAGTGAATTCTTGTTTTATGTTTCTTGCAAAATTCACAGGCTTTATCATATTTCTTTTCTATATGCCTAGAAAAATGCAAAAAAACAAACAGAACAGAAACTTAAGCAAGTAATTTGCACAGGAAGATCAGGTTAAATTGATAAAAATTTCTCCACTGGAGTATGCTGCACTTGGTAGGGGTTAAACTGGATCCCAAAGTGCCAAATAAAACTTGCCAACATCTGCAGAGCATTTTGCGGGTGGGACTTCTTTGGTTTGATGTTGGACAAGCAAAAAAGAAAATCTTGCAGATATCTAATGGGCCAATCTAACAGGCCGAAGTTAGCAGGACAGTTCTGCTAGCCTCTGAAGCACAGCTCTTCTGTGAGGAGGTCTATTAAAAGGGTAAGTGCAAACTGGGTAGGTAGTTTAAGATTCAGTGCCCATTAATACACCCACAAAGATTGTTAATACAGCCAGCCCAGCATTGCTATGTGGAGCAACAGAGTTGCTTTAGCTGTGAAGGACCAAGTCTGCATTTGTGTGTGCAAAATAACCAATACCCATGTAAAACCTTATTAGAGTGTGCATAGATGGTCTTGGATATTTGAAAATTTGGTTGTTAATGACATAAATTTTCCATCTAAGCTCATCAGTTTATGGAAGCTAAAATTATTTGTTATATTTGAACGTCCTATTCTAGTGTCTATTCTTCCAATTATTAAATACTTCACTTTCATTCTCTTCTTTCCCGAAGGGTAACAGAGTGATTTCATGAGGGAGGCTGAAATTTAGGGAAATAGCAGTTAAGGGAGTTAGTTTAACACAGATTTCCAATGTTAAGTATGGTGGTGATGCATCCTTATTTCAGTCACAAAAGCGGTAGCTAAATAAACACTCTTGTATTGTGCAAGCTGAAAAAGAAATCACAGCTACATCTCTGCCTCTCTGAAGCGGTGCCTCACACCCTACAGTCTATAAAGGCAATGTTATATTTAGAGATGCTAATTATCCAGACTGTACTTGTTTGAAAACTAGATGCAGCTGGAGTCAGATGCACACCAAAATTCAACATGAATACCCTTCTTTTCTGCACTAAAAAAAAAAAAAATTAATATTAAAGAAATTGGAGAGAAACAAGGAATACTAACTTAATTCATATCAGCACTCAGAACAGCAGAGCAGGAACATACTCTCACCAGTACAAAGAGTTAAAGCAGGGTCTCTGAGAAATCTTGATTACTTTTGATATTTCAGTTTTAATTCTGGGAATTCCTGTTGCCTCACAAATCATAACTATCTCTTTTTTTTTTACTTGTGAGAACATTAGTTTATCCACCCAATCTCAGCAGAGAGGTTAAATACAAGAGGAAAAGAAAGAAAAGGAGAAATGAGAGGCAAATGCATGAATAAACCAGAGTTACTGTATCGAACTTAAAGTTCAACCATCAACCAAAAAAAGGAAAAAATACTATCTACTATCTGTAACTGCTACTTATGAGTCCTTTGGGATTTAAATTTGTTATTTTAAGATTATAATTCCTT
>NW_009258755.1:3782683-3808661 GCF_000687185.1 Egretta garzetta
TCTCTGTCCCTTGTTATTTTATTAATTTAGGTGATTTTCACTTTGGTTGCATGATATCTTAAATCTTTAGGCATATATGTCATAAATATGCAGCTCTGTTCTGAAAAGTGGCAGAAAAAACATCTCCCTTGTGAAATCTGGTTAATTTACAAAGGAAACATTGTTTTCTAAAAGCTGATCCTACAGGTTTAAAGTGCAGCACATCAGTGATGGCTTTTACTTAACGAAATATATTGAAAAAACAGATATCCCTTAAGCACATTTAAAAGAGACCTTTAATATGAAATATTTTTGTATGCCACAACTATTCTTGCTTGCATTTTTCAACTGAGAAATTCTTTCTCTGGTCTGCTTGTACTCAATAAGTGAATGTTAACAACTTGCACATGTAGTGAATCCTTGTTATCAACAGACTGATCTTTCAAAGGGGTTGTGTCTCAGACCACAGGCTATTCAGTACTATCTGTTGAAAGAAATCAATGACACATTCAAAATGGAGGTGCGCTTTGTGAATGCCCCTTTTGAGCAGATACAAGTAAGACATTAGATCACATTAGTGCCTGCTTTTATGAGCCAATTTACAAAAAATAACTTGGTATAGATACCATTGCCCTTATCAGGTGCTCAACGTAAAAATAAACCTAGATAAAGAACAAAACCAAGTACAAAACCAGAGAGCACAGAGCACAGAACAAGAGGTAGCCTGACTGTAATCAGAATAGAGCAAAGTGCTCTTCAGCTCCAGCCTACAAGGAGCTTTCACTGCCCAAGGCA
Organism: Egretta garzetta; assembly: GCF_000687185.1. NCBI lineage: Eukaryota > Metazoa > Chordata > Aves > Pelecaniformes > Ardeidae > Egretta > Egretta garzetta. The sequence continues at coordinate 3,783,458 of NW_009258755.1, forward strand.
ATGGTACCTGCTGCTGTTGGAAGAATAAGGGGACCTCCGGAATAGTAAGCCCTGTGAATTAAACCTTATTTATCCCTTGGCTCTCCATGGGAGTGCAAATAAACAAGAATGAATAAAAAACATACAGGCTTCATCTCTGCCCCAACTCAACCCAGCTCTGTGCAGAGATGCATCTGGTCGAGTGAATCCTGTGGGCCCAGGTTTGAGGGGGAGAGACCCTGCTAACCTTGTACAGCCATTTGTGTGCCAACACTTGCCCGTGCAATTAGCTTACTTCTGGGGAGACACTGGATACCTGCCACTGGAGAGGCTTATTGAACTTGGATGCTTGATCTACTAAATCGCAACTTTTGGTTTTGCTAGACTAGACCCTAAATGTTTCAATCAAGGAAGTATTTCACATTATGTACTGCTAAAAGAATGACGAATCTCCAAAGAACAGAGAGGAGAAATGAGAGCATATTTAAGTGACTTCTAAATACTTTTGCTAGATTTTTTAAGCAGTATTTTAATATAATGGCATCAGTAAACCTGATAATTTTAACATGTCCTTAAGTTCTCTGTGTACAACTCAAAAGCATAATTAAAATCTTCACAAATACCTCTGTATGTAAGTGTATCATTTGTACAGGCATGAGATCTTTCTAAGTAGTCCAGTTTGAGAGAGACAAACTCCTATTTGAGATATCCAGTAAGTGAGTTTCTAGAATCTCCTGACAGAAAAAGACAGGTTCAAAGCTGAAATGTTGTGCTGTATAACAGAAGGCAGTTACAGAAATCAGGGGAAAATTACAATATGAATTCTATGAAGGTTTGTGTGAAGATTCAATATGACAGAAAAATTCTAAGACACTAAAATATAATTTCAAGTATTGTACCTTAATATTTTTGATGTATTATACAGGGTTTGTAGTTCTTGCCAAAAAATCTAAACCTCAAGTAAAACATCGATGTGTGCTTTCACTGTGCCATCACTTGGCACCAGTGCTAATGAAGTATAAAAATTCTGCTCCTTGAAAATGGCTTTTTTACAGCTATTCTATTTTTATTTTGCACTGGAATGGATAGCTATGCAGACTGAAGGATAATAGTGAATCTTTAACTTCCTGAAAGAGATCACAATTTAAGACCTATCTTTAAAAAAGGCTCTTATGGCAATATTGGAAAAGTACTTAATGTACAAAAAGAAAAAATACTGCTCCTCTAATATGCAAGCCTTTAGAACAATAGTTCCACAATCACACGTGTCAGTCGAAATGTATAATATTTTTAAATACAATGTGGTTTGGTATTACACAAATTGCTAGGCAATACACAGGTCTGTGTAGCATAGGGATATGGGAGCGAATTTAGAGCTGTCACTGCAGAAGAAACACTGGCAGCTTATTGCTTAGGCCAGGATGAAGTGAGTGGAAAAGTTATTCATCCAAAAGACATTACCCTTTCAAGCGTGGTTGCTCATCATCTACTGAGTCACGTTTGTTTTCATGCAGATCACTCTCAATATTGATGTATTCATCCTCCTGGAAAAGAGATCAGTGCCGAGGCTGTGAGAGGGGTGCATGTTTGTTAAGTAAGGTGTGAAAAAACAGATCCCCGCTGGCAGATGGCCGAAGCAGTCTCAAGACTTTCCTATCTGCACTGAGTGCATGGCTCCTCTCCTGTCTGCTACGAACACTATGATCAGTATTGGGCAAACACAGCGGTTAGACTGCGGCTGTGAACTTTCTCAAGCCATCCACACCATTTTGAAAGGGGAAGAAAAAATACCAGTGTTACTCAGAGCTGAAGAGGGCCCCATACATAGTACCACTGCATACCTGCTGGAAAGTGAGAACTGCAGGCAGGGATGGTAGAGCTGCTAATTAGCCAGCTTGCCCAGCACCTCCTATTGATGACCCTGGTTTTGTTGCTTCTCTCTGCAGAACTTTAATATGGTGGAAATTTTATGTCTGGGGAATGGTTAAATTGGGAGGAAGAGAGTTTTATTGTTTTAAAAATTTAACTAAGCCAATAAATCTATTCTTAAGAAAAGCTGCTGAGACAAGGTAACAGGTAACAATCCTTTAAAGAGAGCTAGCATCCACAGGCTTTGAGGCAGAAATTTAAAATTTGGCCAGATAGTACATTTTCATCAGGAACACACCTTTTTGTTACTGGAATCCACATATGCCTGGCTGCATTAAAGCTTTTGAACAACCGCAGTCTGACCTCCACCATGTTTGGGGACTGTCCTTGAGGCGGCTGGCAGCAGCACGGCCCCCCCAAAGCTGCTCGGTGCACCCACAGGGGCTGCCATGCCCATTCCATGTTACTTCCCCGGCCCAGTCCAGAGGGGCAGAGGGAACATGCCTGTCCCACGGGTATGTACCTCCACGCTCATGGCAGGGCCTGTGGAAGGGCCAGCGACCCGGGGCAGGTGACCATTGCATTCAAAGGCAGCAGCATAACTGCACGCAGCCCTTGCACTATGCTCGCGCTTCCTCAGTTTAACGCCATGCCAGGGTGGCATGACTGGCCTCCTGCCCTTGGGTGTCCGGCCAAGATGACAGTGAAGGCAGACAGTGTTTTCTTGAGCTGGTGGTTGGTTGTGCCCTAATCTCTGGAGAGGAGCTGGCCTGCTGTGCCCAGCCACCTGAAGCAGTGGCAGGCTGCAGGTGAGTTTACCTTTGTTTTTGTGCCACTATTACCTGTGCTAAAAGCATTCCCCAAACTGCTGTGTGAAGCAAGGCTCACTGCAAACCTGGCCCTGGCCCCTGCCTTTTGACAGGCTTTTCTGCTGCAGGCACTGCTCAAAGTCTTGGAAAGCCCTCAGTTAGTTCCTAGCGAGAGACTTGAACCAGCTCAAAGGCAAAATTAACACACGGCCAGTAGCTAAGATGGTCCAGAGGAAATAAAGCAAACCTGAAAAATGCCAATGCTGCCACCTACTAAGTTGCTATTATTTTTGGTAACTGGGAGCACTTCTCTCAGCAGCTGTAGGAGATGGGGTTCTTACCTGAGGGGCACTGAATGCTGATAGTATTGGAATATCATTTATTCCTGGGCTTAATTTGGCACACATTGCATGCCAGTGCTTTTCACAGATTTTTGAACCTACATTATAAATCTGGAGAGTCCAGCCCTCTGGGTCAAAGAGCCACGCTTTCCTGTTTGCAGGTGGCTGCACTCCTGTGGCACCATGTGCTCTCTCCTGGTCACAGCTCGAAGCCCATGTCCCACACATCCTGCCTCCATCCCCACCAGCATCCCCAGTGCCCCCACTTCATGTGCTGCCCAGGCCAGACCGTGCTCCCCCACCATTTTGCCCTGTGCCACAGCATCCTCCCTGGGCCAGGAGCTTACCTGGATCACCCACAGCCTGGGCTCTGGTTCTCTGAATTTGTGAAATATATTGTTTGACTTGAGAATATAGCCTTTTTATTTCTGTTGAGTATTTCAATATAAAAAGCATTAATCCACATCTTTTTGCATTGTCTACAATATATTTAAATATGCTCAGAATATTCTGTTGCTATTTTATTGTCACAAATGCTTTCCTACATATACATTAAAAGGAGTTAAGAAAATCTGAGATCAAAGATCACTTTGTGTCTAACTCTGTGCAGATACACAAGGAAACGGGAGAATGGATTCAAACCCCTTTTCTCCTTTTTTCAAAGCCAAACATGATATCAGGTCTGGCTCTTGGAGAGTGTTGGCTAACCCGAGGCTGAATGGAGCGCATGGACCATGCCAGCAGGGGCACAGCAAAGTCCATACTCTGTAGAGCCTCAAAATAAGCTCTTCTGCCTTAGCCACAGAGTGCACAAGGAAGTGTCGGTGTGGGTATATGTATGTCTACTACACTTGCACTGAACGCTTTCAGCTGCACCTTTTCAGTGGGAAATTGGTTTCTTTGAGTAAAATCAAGCTTTCATTGACTGCCACTATTGTTCTCCATTTTTCAGTGGTTTCAGTTGGTTCTGAAAATCCTTTTATTCTTTTTTTTTCTGACATTCCCTTTTTTGCTGGCTTTTTTGAAGAGGACGGTATAGGCACTGCCTACTGCCTTCCTCTCCTAGGATCTCAGATCCTGGTCTAGTTGCCTGGAGCGCATATCAGAACAGTCCAAGTCATCCTTTCCATCACTGTAAATATGGAATCACTTCAACTTTGAGAGCAGAGGCATTTCTTTGGCATCATGCCTTTGCTGCCTCTGTTCATAACCAAAACCCATTGGAAGCTACAAAAGAATATCCACAGCATCAGGAAAACTATTTCTTATGTGCTGCTTCAGGTACCACCAGCAAACTTGACAGGCAGATATGATTACAACACAGGAAAGTACTAGAAGTTTTTAATGGAACTTTTAGAATAGCAGATTATTTCTGGAGTTTGGATGCAAAAATATTAATGCATGGCACTAGTAAAACATCTGTGGGTTTTTTTCACCTGACTCTCATGTCTTCATAGTGAGCTACTCGCTATGTGAGTTTAAACAAATGTACAGACAAAAGAAGTCAAAATGGATGCATTTATTATGAAGTCACCTGTGTTGTATTCTCCTCTTCTTTCTCTGGTCAGTTGTATGTCAGAGCTGTTACCTTTATGTTCGTCTGAAATTTCCCCTATTTTGGATGAGTAGGTATTTAATAGCTTGTATGCTCTCTCTGACTGAAAGATCATGTCACTAAACCCAATGTTTCCAGCTTCTCTTTTTCCACCTTCTCAGAAGAAAATGCTTCTAAATCAACCCCTCATCCATAGTTTTCCCTCTGATCACCATTTCTGATGCCTCTTTTCAATCTTGTATGAAGCCATTATGACATTAGAAAACATTTTTCTGAATCCTATGTGTCCTGTCAATTTTCTGTGTTTTTTTCCTTAATGTATTTCTGAGAACAGAACTCGCTCCCCTGTCAGTTTATGAATTTTAAATCAAATTCAGGTTTTGTTAAGATATCCGTCTTGGATGTATTATCACAGCCAATTACTGACATTAAATTTGAGGTTTATGAATTTACATAACGTTATTCAAAAGAAAAAAAAGAAAAACCACATACCTGATTAATATGTACCATTTTCTTATTTTGTGAATTCTTGATTGTCTGTGAATTGTCTCCAAGACCTTTTCAATTTATAACATCCACATCTTCGCTGTCATTCTGGGGCATGACAAGACCAGAAATTGTTTCGGTTCAAATCAAAAGCTGAAAGCCTTTCTCATGTGCAGTGAGAACTGATGTATACTCTGATACATGTGCTTCCATGTTTCACGTTACTAGTACGGGAGCCCAAAACTCAAGAGTGCAGAGCTTGGGTGTTCAAATCCCTGCACTATTACACAAAGCTGTGTCAGTCATGGCTGATGTCAAACTAATGTCAATTTGCTGTTTTCTTGACCAAACTCACATGTCCTCTTGGTGCAGCCTTCACCTGAGGACTGGCTCAACAAGTTTACAAAAAGATGCAGGCTTTCTCCCTGCCAAGAGCAAACCAGCCTATTGGGGCCTTTCCTGGGTTGTTAGCACCTTTGCTCCAGTGTATATGCACCTTATGCATATGCAGTAAATGCATTTTTTAAAAAAATACATACTTCTATTGCTCTTGGAATAAACACTCAGAGTATCTTTAGAAGCTCTACTACATTAATTCTCTGTGGTGTACCTTTTATCAGAGTGTACTAAGAGTTGAAGACAACCATAATCAGCTCCCCCATTTCTTTTTTTTTTTTTTTTATTCTGAAGCTTGGTTTTCTTTTTTAATGTTTTGAATGGCACATTATTTCTTTGTAATGATCCCTGAAGGGCTGGTTCTTATTCTGGTTTTGTAAGAAAGCTGCTTAAACAAAATGTCACATAACTAATTGTCCTGGTTTTGGCTGGGATAGAGTTAATTTTCTTCCTGGTAGCTGATATTGTGTTGTGTTTTGTTTTTAGGATGAGAAGAATGTTGATAACACCTTGATGTTTTAGTTGTTGCCAAGTAGTGCTGACAGTAGCCGAAGGCTTTTTTAGCTTCCCCTGCCCTGCCAGGTACACAAGAAGCTGGGAGGGGGCGCAGCCAGGACGGCTGACCCCAACTGGCCAAAGGGCTATTCCAGACCATATGATATCATGCTCAGTGTATAAACTAGGGGGCGTTGGCTGGGGGTCAGCTGGGGGATTGCTGCCTGAGGATAGGCTGGGCATCAGTCAGCAGTGGTGAGCAGTTGCATCACTTGTTTTCCCTGGGTTTTCTTTCTTTTTTGTTGCTGTTTATCTTTTCACTACAAATTATTATTGTTGTTGTAGTTATTATTATTATTTATGCTTATTATTATTGTTTATGTATTGTTATTATTATTATATTTTTATTATTAAACTGTTCTTGTCTGAACCCACAAGTTTTCTTACTTTTGCCCTTCTGATTCTCTCTCCCATCCCACCACAGGGAGGGTAGGGTAAGCGAGTGGCTGTGTGGTGCTTAGTTGCTGGCTGGGGTTAAACGATGACACTTATATACCCAATTGATATAAATGTTCTATATTTCAGTGGTTTCTTATGGCAACAGTTATGGTATGGTCATTTCGCTGTATTTTATTGCATGAAGTGTCCAATTATTTACATGATAATAAACCCAATAAATTAGTATCTATATTTAGCCTTCTAAGAAAACAATAATTTCCAAATGAAAAATACAAAATAAGCCTAATCATAGTAAATTATAATAAAGGCAGGAATAAGAAGTACTACTAGACATAAATTAGGTTTTGCCTTTTAGAGGAAACATGACCTTAGAAGCAACCAGAACAATTTTCAGTAACATGTTTTCCTTAAAGATACTCTGCCTCTAAACCTCACAAAAAAGCTGTTTCAATAAAGTGTTTCTGAAACCTTGTGTGTCTGGGGGAAGAGGAGAGAGTCTCAAGAAGTTGTTGATTCACCTCCTGTGGCCCTGATAAACCAGATGGTGATACATCTTCTAAAGGTGTATCTTTGCATTCCTTTAAGAGGGAGGAGGTATTTCTTTTTCAAAAAGCAGCTCTGTTACTCGTTTGCCTTCTAACCATGCTGTCTTAGGAGTTCGCTATAGCTGTCCCTTCAGTTGACAGTGAAAGCCTCTACTGAACACTCCATACAGTGCAAAAAAAAAATTATCACAAGAAGCAGTGCTTAACTGTAACATTGAGATATGATATATTAAAAATACTATACAGGACAGCATAGTGAAGTCAAAGTGGTACAGTTCTGTAATTGCCACACACATATCCCCTGGGGACAGTCTCTTTGAAGATTTCTATACTCATTGTTGAGCAAGAAAAAGAAGAGATTTCTTAGGCCTTTTGTCAGCAGCCGTGTGAAAAACAGTAAGCATGCGAATTGCTGTCATCAAGCAACAGAAGTACAGAATAATTTGCGTTGGAAACAGCTCTAGAAGTCACTTTGCCCAATCCACTGCTCAGCTGCAATAATTACATAACAGTTTCATTTAGAAAGTAATTAAAATATATGAATGTATGAGTAATGTAACAGAAAACTAGTAAGAGCATCACATGATTGCTGGAACTCTAAATAGCCCGCACTGCAGAATGATAGATTTGTGTTATTTTCTGCAAGCATAAAAACCACTCATTTCAACTGATCCTACCACATTTCTGGCATATTCCAAATTCAGTAGAAACTGGTTACTTGCTATTGATAACAAGTTTACTTCAGTAGAAGACTACTTCTGTTGACTAAAACAGCCTTTGAATGAGTGCCGCAAAGATAAGTACTTATATTTCACAGCTGGTTCTTCAAGTACAATCTCTTCATCCTCCCCTTTATAAAATTTTTAAATTTCATTTGCTGAAAATGCATGTTATTTAACCCTATTCCCTGAAGAAAAAGAATTCTTTTAAATTTCTCTTAAGAATAGCAATATTCAAGTGACAAAGCTGCCTATTCCTTTTTCCTGTTTGCTTAGAGTCTTTCTGAGTTTGCTGAAGGAATTCCCCACCAAAATGTCAATCTCTCTCTGCTTATCACCTTCGGTTGAAGATGGCTACCTAAGCACCCAGCATGGGCACAAAAGCTTCTACCTCATTTGCTCCCTGGAAATGGCTGCAGAAATTGCAACAGAAATCTGTTCACTCTCACAGCAAGTGAAATATACACGAGGCAGAAAGCAAAATCCAGAATAAATGAAACAGGAAAAAAAGATCTGCACATTCCTGAGAAGATAACAAGGAGCACATGACCCCCAAAATTGTGGCTTTCAAAGAGTGAACGCCATGGGGATGACAAGGACAAGAATCCTTAAAATGATTTTGCATGGAATATTTACTTAGCCTGAGAAGACAAGAGCCTAAATGTATAACTAACTTTCACAATTTCCTTCCTGGAAGAGATGAGGTAGTATGTCATAGTTAATTTTTTTTTTAAAAACAAGCATGGCTTTGGAAGGCAAGTTTTGAAAATGTGGAAAAGGACTGCATAATTTCCTGCCTGGATCTGGAGTTATACAGTGCAATGCCTTCACAATTTCCAAGGGAAATTACAACACCAATGCCCATGAAATGGAAGTTCTTAATAGTGCTTATACTGCAACCAGACAAGAGTATCTAGGAAGTTATGGCCATAAACACAGAAATAAATGGTATTTTTTAGGATCTGTTTTAAGCTTGTTTGAATGAAATGGAGTATGAAAGCTGCATATCTTATGGAATTACCAATGTCCTTACGCAGCATGAGTAAAAACCATAATTTTAAAGGGGATCCTTATCTTTCCTCAAGTCAGCTTCTTAAAAGCAAATTGTGCTCTGCTACAGAAACAGGTACTGACTGCTTAACGCATCATAAGACTGACAATAGGAGGCCAGTGGACAATAAATATTTATTAGCTCTTATCTTCCCTTTACATTGTATCTATTTTATGTTTACCTTTGAGTTCCTTTTAAAAGTCAGGGATTTTTTTGGTCCCACCTACCATTCCTTTTTATGACCGAGTTCTATCTCCTTGAGGAGTAAGTAAGTGTGACTTGCTGTTTAATGTCATCATTAGCAGAGATCTGAATCATAAGAACTGATTAGGTAAAACCTTTGCCTCTTAAGTGGGGGCTAAACACCAGCTAGGTTAATCCAATCTCAGCTTTAGGGTTACTGTTAGTTCTGCAGGGTTTCTGAGCAAACAATTCTGTGGGCGACTGTAGCGATCCTCCAGCCGGTGCCATCAGAGAGAAGTTAACTGAATCATATTGAATGCAAGAGACCATTGTGTTTCTATACATTATATATTACGTCATTGTAGATATAGGTACAGAACTTATTACATTGGCATGTAGACACTTAACACAGACTATCTTCTGAATAGCAATGAGACCATGAGGATAACTACTTAGGTTCCTTAAATTGCATGACATACTTAAGGGGAAAAACACATTAAAAACCTGAATGTCTCCATACAAACAGTGCAGCAATATGTTGATTCTAGCTATGAGGCAGCCTCCAAAGACAGTAACTTTAACATGTAGGTCTTAACAATTGTATTGGGTTTTTATTAAGGTTACATTGCACTGAAGGGTAGGAGCATGCTTAGGAAAACTGGCAGTGTGGGTAGAGTTATATGTCTTCTTAAAACAAATACAAGAAGCTTACTCATTATAATACACCCAAATGGTTGTCGGTAACTGACATGTCCCTAATATGAAAAAGAGAGACAAAATAAGAGATACAGTAGAGCTGTACATTTCAGTTTTATCATTTGTTTTCTTTTGAGACTTTTAAGCTGTTAATGAGGTAAAAAGTTGCTTCTGAGTCTTCCATTGTACTGGTACTGACATTGTCACAATGCAATAATGCAAGACCTGCAGTTTTTGACACTATGCCTATAAACAAGTTCAGGTGCTATCTGTGTAGCGTACAGAAGAAGTAGCTGGTATTTTGCAGGATCGTGCATTTTTTTTAAATGTAACTGATGGTGTTAATAGATCTTTATGCTACATGGATGCATGTCCTCTCTGAAAGTTAGCACTAGTTAACTGATTTCTGAGGGTTTACTGCAGTATGGTTGAAAAAATTTTGTGCTTCTGTGATGCAGTGAAAATCCTATCACAGTACAGAAGAATGTGTGTGTTTAAATATCAACAGCCAATGTGAAATTAAGAACTCAATAGTTATCCGCCTTTGATCATTTGTATAACTAGAATAAAAGGCAGATTATATTACAACCTCTTCAACCCATGAAGAGTTCCTCCACAACAGAAGGCACAATGCCTCTCATTCTTGAAATAATAAAGCTCTGATATGATTCTTCATCCATCACTTGTTAGCCTTGAGCTGCTTTGTGTTACATTGAGAACTGCTTTCTCAACTTATTTACTTTATAAAACAAACTGCCTAAGCCAGGTTTACTTTGTCCCTGTCTTATTTTTTCTATCCCTTTGTCCGTTAATCATTAAATGGCACAGGTACATCTGAAGGTACCTATGGAGTGCAATCCCACACTGATACTTAAAATGGCTTAAATTAATCATGTTCTGGGACACCTTTATATTTTGTGGTTTAGGGAAGATACTCATTGCTTAGTAATAGAAGTCACTGCATCCTGGAGGAAGAAAAGCATTCACTCTTTGTGCGAGAAAAGCTCAAATACTAGAAAATGGGAAAAAATGATGAGATTATTTTCTTCTCAGTGGCTTCTGTGGTCAAGTGATTTATTTGTCTATATGCAAAAGTTTATTTCCTACTGTGTCTTATTTTCTCTAGGGTGTGACTTATATGTTGTGTCAGAGGTAAACAGTGTAAATGTAAGTGTAAGCACCTTTTGGTGTTCCAGGAAGAAAAAGTAACCAGAAAGCCTGACTCAGGCCCCAGATTTCATTGTTGCACCATCTCCGTGATTTGGCATTTGAATTATTTAAATCAGAGAGGATTTGCAGGCTCTTGCAAATATATGCAATGGATAGGAAAAGAAGCACCTGGGTGAGCTAACTGCGTAAGGCAAAGGATTATCTGGAGTCACTGTACCGTGCTCCGCAGAAACTGCCATGGAAAGAGATCTTTTTCAGCGTAGGTCATTCAAGAGCATTTGGCACTGAACTTCTGCATCTACAGAGGGACTTCTCTCCTTCGTGGGTGTGGTGGGTTGACCTTGGCTGGATGCCAGTGCCACCAAGCTGCTCTATCACTCCCCTTCTCAGCAGGGCAGGCAGGGAGAAAATCAGATGGAAAAAAAATCTCGTGGGCCAAGATAAAGGCAGTTTAATAAAAGCAAAGGCTGCACACAGAACCAAAGGGAAAACAAAGATTTTATTCTCTACTTCCTATCAGCGGGTGATGTCCACCCACTTCCCGGGTAGCAGAGCTTCAGTACATGTAAAGGTTGCTCCGGAAGACAAACCTTGTAAATAACAAATCCCCCCTTCCTCCTCCTTTCTCTCAGCTTTTATTGCTGAGCCGACATCGTACGGTATGGACAGTTTGGGTCAGCTGTCCTGGCTGTGTCCTGTCCCAAGATCTTGCCCACCCCCAGCCTACTAGTGAGGGGGGGAAATGTTGCAGACACAGCCTTGATGCTGTGGAGCACTGCTCAGCAGTAGCCAAAGCACTGGTGTGTTATCCACACCTTTCCAGGTACCAACATAACGCACAGCGCTGTAAGGGCTGCTGTGGGGAAGATAACTCCATCTCAGCCAGACCCAATACAATGGGTTTGTAAGCACAGACTTTGGAATCTGACTGCACTATTTTAGGCACACATTTTGTGTAAAAACACAGCCAGGATGAAGCCCTCTCTTATCTCATTCACTTGAACTGAGGGAGACCCAAGTTCAAATGGCTCTGAAGCACAGACGTGTTGAGAGTGCTCTGATTACCCAGGAGCATGCCCTAACCGCTGGGTTATCGTGTTTTAAGAGAGTTATCTCTCTGTCTCCTCCTAAGGCTGTCCCACTTAGTGTGAATTATTAACTAATGACTGGAGTAGGGACTTGACCCTAACTCCCTTACATTCCACAAGTATTCCCTGACCGGCAGATTATCAAATCAATCTATTTCTTGTCTGTCTCTGTAGCCCAATGAATAAATATATAGAGTGGTTGGATGTCGCTGGAGTTACATAATATTCCACATGCTTAGCGTGTACAATGACCTTTCTGTGGTATTTGAATGGTGTCGGCTGATACCCACTGCCTGCTATCCTCCCGGCTAGCCAAGCGCAGGGGCAGGGTAAGGATGAGAGGCTGCAGAGGGGAGCGAGGGGTACTCTTTGGAGCCACTGTCTCTCCCCAACTTGTCCTACCTTCAGTGATAAGCACAGTGAACCGGCCTGGCTGTCACAAATTTCTGTTTATCCCTGCTGTAATGTCTATGAAAATACATGGATGCAGGGCGCTGAGAAACAATAACTAACTGGTTAACAGATTTTGGTGCATCCACTTTTGAAATAATTTTGAATCACTTTTGAAATGCATTTTTAAAATGGTTGTTAACATTACTTTATGCGCATAATACACAGAACTGTCTGGGTTGGCTCCTTATCTCCTCTCAGAGCTCTTCTTGGGAATAGAACAAGACAACTGGAGTTATTTTATGTGTGGAAGAAAGAAGATATGCCCCACTGTGACTACATTATTGTTTTTCTCATGTTATTAATATACATTGCTTTGATGAGATATATGTCTGCTGCATAATGATGACCTCTTCAACAGCACTGTGAATTACCTATCCTCAGGAAAAAGCAGCAACTGGTACAGCAGATGGGAGAGGTGGATGAGCTAGTTGTGAGAGCCATCAGGCTATGAAATATTACTGAGTCAGGGGACTTTTCAAAGATACCGGTATTCCAGGCAGCAGATGAAGGCAATAAGCGGGAGCCTACTCCAGCATATGCCAATTATGCTCCACCTTTTTATACAAGAGCCTTGTATTTTGGCAGGGTATCAGTGCAAAGCATGTGGGGTGTTGTAAAATACCTGCAGCCAGAGAGCAGAAATTGCTTTTTCTTTGTTCAGGGACTGAACATTGTTCATTGTTTTTAAGTCCTTCCTCTTCCCCGCAAAGCAAAGGAAACCACACTTACCTGGAAGGCCAAATTGTGCACTCCTGAGAGATCACGGATGGTCTCCGTCAGCTCCATGTGCCTAGCATGGGCAGGAGAGCTTTGGGTGAATGTTGAAAGCTACTTGCAGTGCAGGGCAACAGCAGCCAGCACCTGCTTAATCCATCTGCAGGGTCGGTGAGTACCACTCCAAGTCTAGTTAGCTGGAGGCACTCTCAGGTTGCTCTTTCTCACCAATAGCCCCACCTTCTCGCTCCCCTGGCACAGCCCCTTTTGGCGAGCGTGGGAAACGGCATTCAATGTTTCTTGAGACAAGAAGGGAGGGTTCCTACGTGTCCCAAAAGGCCGGTGTATCTCTGGGTGATCCCAAAGGCAAATGTGTGTACTTAACATGACTTCTAGATTTCCTCACTTGCCTGGGGGAAAACCTTCCCCGCCCAGATCTTTGAGAGGTCAACACAGTTTTTGCCTTTTGCACAGCTATTCTCAAGTCACTGTTTCTGCGGTGTTATTGTGGCTCTGTTGTGGTGGCTAGGGGCTTCATCTAGCAAGAGAAAACAAGGGAAAACAAACAACTCCCAAACCTCCAATAAATATCGGTTATGAATTTTCAGTCAGCATGACGAATCTTATGGCACGGCGTCATTGGGTTATCTGTCCTCAGATTACTCACCTTTAACCGGAAAGCTTTCTAATACTTTTCAGGTTTGCTATTTGTAGTAAGGCAAAGTTATATTCTTAGAACTATCAGTTGGCTCTTTTTCCTGTTTTTGCTTGCCTATGGATTTTGTATTTACAGCTTGTTTTGTATAAGATCACTGAAAATAGTAGCACTATTACAGACACTAATGTCAGACAGGATTTGAATGAATATCATTTTTGTCTTTAGGAACACCAAAAATGAGGGGGTGTTCTGTTTCTTTGAAATACAACAATGTATATTTATGTATTCATTAGGTGCCTAAATTTGAAACTTTCTACACGGGGATTGAAAATGTCATGCGTTTTGCCTCATCCTGTGAAAAAGCAAAAAACGATGTCCTGTTTTAGGAATAAAGACAGAACGGGGTAGTGTGACTAAATATATTCTTGGAAATAAAGAATAGTTACATGAAAAATAAGATGATGCATCTTTCTGAGGAATCTTCCAACTATGTTTTAATTATCTTGTAAATTATACAGTTGAAATATATGCTCTTTGAATCTCATAACTACAGCTCAAACAGGAAGACTAGTTGGTTTTTCTCTTTTTTTTTTCAGTAAGGAGCACATGACTTTTAAAGACATACTCTGTTTTTCAGTGTTCAGAATCTTTTTTGATGCCCCATGTTTTGAAATCAGCATGTTTGTTGCTATTTGTATTTGTCCTGTGAGTAGAGCAATTTCTGTGACTAATTGCTTCTCTCTGCACACTGCTTGCCAGCAAAAATAGCTGCAAATATCTTTAACAAGTTTGATATAATTGCCTACTGATTACTGCATACCTCAGCTGTTTCTCTCTTCCTTTCTTCTTTCTCTCCTTCTGCCAGTTTTGAACATGCTTTTAATGTCAAAAGGAAGAGGGCAGAGGAAACAAGGCAGTGAATAATTTTCAAATTCAGCCCATGCAATTTGAAAATTTGTAGTCTGCACTTGCATGTTTGGAAGAAAGTTGTACCCCGGTAACTCTGCCAAAACACAAGTATTTTCTGTTGTTCTTTCTCTTCTTCTGGCAACTTTTTAGATAATTTTTAAAACTGGTTTTCTTACTGAAAAATGCCAGAATAACACTGACTTGACCATTTCAGTGCAAAGTTTCCTCCTCTGAATTATATTTTATGTTGGAAAACTCACAGGATACTGAAAGCAAAAACACCCAGACATCCAAGACAAATCCTGAACCCCCTATAGAAAGCACAAGCCGTTTCTCTGTGGACAAAAGACCATGTGGTTGAACAAAAGGTGAGAACTCACTAATATTTCTGGTCAGGATCAGCCAGCAGTCTACTTTTGATTTACAGCAAACCCCTTCCTGTTTCTGGTTAGTTTAAATACTTACATGAAGCCATGAACTTTCAACAAATGTCAAAAAGTGCCTGAAGGATATCACATCCTGCCATTTCAGCTGATAACAACCCTGGACATCTCTTTTCCACTCATGTGATTCCTGCAGCTACAAGAAGGCATTAAGACTTGCACACTTAATTTTTAAGGGTGTTTTAACAACATTTGACTAACAGTGCTAGGCTCAAGCAAATACATGTTGCCAAAATTCTACTGGCTGATAACAGAGAGAAAAGTTTAGAATAACCAAAGAGTTGCTTCCTAAGAATAGCACTAAGAAACTTTATGTTCCATCCCAGTATTTCTACATGAACTCCTGACTGTCTCTTAGTTAGGAGACCAATCAAAACACTGAGTTTCATATAAAAATGAGATTTATATTTTTCCTAGTGTGAATAATACATGGAGGAAATTAATTCTCATTTGAAGACATAAATACAATTTTCCTGGGTGCTTCTCACTTCCTTTTTTAGTGGTAGAAGTTTATGAATTTATTGAAAGAATGCTGCTGTTTTGGTTAGCAGGCCTGAGAAGCTAGGAAAAGAAAGCATTTTACTGTATTAAAACAGCAATCTGGAAAAGGAGCTCAGCAGCACAATAAGTACATGAATCTGCTTTTTGATATGGACTAAGGAAAATTTCAGTGTATGGTGTATCTTTGCAACTTTGCAGGCAGCTGGCACAATGAACCACTATTATTTTATCACACATATGACTGAAACCTAGAAAATGAAGACACTTGAGTAATGAACATTTTTTTAGAAGTTTTTTATATAACAGTTATTTTCTTGGATCATTTCCTCAGAACATGAGAGGTGTTTTCAGTCATTCTCCAGAAATTTATTAAGGAAGTAGAAAGCTTGAACATTACCCCCTCAAAGTGTTTTCCTTGGAATTAATGCAGGTAAGGAAACCAAAGATCTTGCTAGCAGGAGAGGCTTTCAGCTGCACTTTATGTTTTGTAATATAGAAAAATGTTCCCATCTGTAGCATAAGATGGGTTGGTATAAATGGGTATCTTACAGGCAGTGGTAGACACTAGACATCAGTATTTCCCATGGAATATACACAGAGCATATAAATCTGAGTATCTGAGTAGTAAGAAAAATGGAGTACTATGGAAAATAAATAAAACTCTTGGTTTTATTTCCCACAGGAAAACCTTCCCACACCAGCGGGGAGTAACTAAGTAACTTTGTCGTGAAACCCTAGTCACAAGGGATAGCATTCAGAGCCTTTTCATACTTCAAGTAACAACACAGTAATACTCAATCTGCTCTGAAATTGTCATGCAGCCTGGCTAGGCCAGAAAGGCTTTTTTTGGATACTATAAAAATATTAATCAACTGCACTGCTTACTGTATACACAGCAGGCAAATACATAGCAATATGATTCCTAATAATTTTCTATGTACATAGAGAAGAAGAGCAGGAATATAAAGAAACAGGTGAGATATCTAAAAAGAGCAAGATCATTCTGTTCTTTTCATTATTGAACTGTGGAAAGCAACTTATAATTAGGACTTGTACAGTTGTTCAAAAGGTCATTTTTTTACATACTTAATTGATCATATTCAGTATTTATAGTTGTGCTAATTTTACTCAAATTTTAGAAGCTTTGAGATAAAATCCTGAACAATCTCTCTTATGTGGTCAGGGTAAACTGTGACTTCAGACAAACAAAAAAAAAGAGCTAGACCATGAGGTGGGCAGAGCAGCTTCAATCTTGACCTAATAACTAAATGCTGGTAGATTTTCCAGAGATGCTGTTATTCTGGCAATCATGTTTTGCTATGCAATTTTTTGCCAAAGATGCTGAGATATCCATGATGACAGCAAGAAAAAAAAACACAACCAAAAACCAAAAGAAGAATTGTGGGAAGAGTCAGTCAAACTGTAGATGGACACGTATTTTTATGATTATTCCATACTGCTGCTTAGATTTTGCTCCTCAAAAGAAAGGTGAGTGAAAGAAAAGCATGGTTATCATTCACAAATAGTTGGCAAGTAGAAGGTTAGTTGCTTTACTTTTTGCTATATATCCTAACACTTGTTTAGCCAGTCCTGCTTATCCCTCTACTGACTTCTCTGAGTGAAAAAGGTCCTTTCCATATTTGAAAAAGCTTGGACCAAAAAGACATTCTTGTTAATGTCTATAATCTCCAAGCTGCAGGTCTTTGCACTATGGCCTATTCAGTTTTTAGAAACTTTTTCATTAGGTTACCAATGTAAAAGATAAACTCTAAAACTCCACGGTATCATGAGAATAAAGGATGAAGGGAAAAAATTATTGTCTTCTGGGAAAGAAACACAATTTTATGTGTGTAAAATCATCTCTCACTGCACATTTCTCTTGAAAAAATCTGATTTTGGGACTTAACAAAGGTTTTGGTTTTTTTTCCCCCCAAATTCCCAGCTACTGTCCTGCATTCTTAGGGGAAAAGTAGAAAGTTCTTACCAAGATAAAAACAGTTTGGAAAGAATCAGAACGGTGTCGAGTTTGATGAAATGTGGACACCAACCCCTGCATCTCCATTTTTAAAAAAAACTTCTACGTCTTTACAAAGTGACAGTAAATGTTATTAAAGAAACTTTATGTGGTTTTGCAGCCATTTTTGTACAAACATGTATTTTGCATACCCCAGGAATTATTGATATTGATGGAACCGCCTGCTCCTTCAACTGAAATCTTTTGCTAAGAAAGAAAAGAAATTATTAAACTTTTTGGAAAATTAAGTAAGCTAAATGGAGTGGGGGTGGGCAGAGAGAATAAAGACTGAACAGTCCAGAGCATCTAACATTTGAGACATGATATCTAGACTGTCCAGAGTACTTTGAATTCTTTCGTAATGCATATTGCAGAATTTGTTTGCTACATAGATAAATGGTGAGGGAAAACCATTAGTGTTTTCAGAATAATTTTAACTTTTTGCCAGATGGGCTTTATGAAGATATACTTCTCCCACAGTTATGAGCTGGCTGAGTGACCAGGTGCTGCTGCCTTCTCTCCCAGGTTCTGCAGTGAGTTCAGTCTTTGGTCAACACGAGTCACAGACTCTTGCCCAGTAAATCTCCAGCTCTTGCTCTGGCTCCCAACCCTTCCTCTGCTTGAAATCCGTGTGAATATTTGAGCAGACTAACTGCTGTGAACATTATTCACTTCCTTGGTTTTCTATGGCAGTAGAAATGAAACTTTTTCATGCTTCCCAGTTGTCCTAAAGTTGCCCCTTGACAGGAGGGAAACATTAATGTAAAAGAACTTCATGTTTAACAAACGCAATGAATTAGGGAGGAAAGACTTCTTGGAGGAAGGTCAAGGGCCCTTGAGGGCTATCGTGTTTTACCTTGTGACAAGTACCCATGTCAGGCTAAAAAGAAGGAATCCTACAGCTGTTGATTCTCAGACATTAGCAGCAAATTCAGGAGAGTTCAAAGAGACACGCCAAAGGGAGTGGGCTTTCCCAGGAACAGAGAAAAAGGTGTTTATGTGATATCTTAATCATGTCACAGAGGCTAAGGAAAAGAAAACAGCACTACACAGATGCTTCTGTAGCACATTCATGTGAATGCAGAATGAACACAAATAAACAAACAAAACCCAAAGAAAAGAAGAAAGGTATACACTTAGAGGTAATAGGAAGGATTATTTCACAGAATCCTGTTAGGGAAATCACTTAATTAAGGTAGAAATCTTACCTAGGTTCAATCACTATGTTTCAGAAAGGGTTTGGCCATCTGCAGGTGGGAACATCTGTGTGAACATAAGCTCAGAGAAACGCAATTAGGCTTACAAGGCTGTCTCTTAATGTCTTATTAATCTAAAATTTTCTTATTGATATAAAATGTCTTCATCAATAGATGGTATTTGGATAAAATTCTCTTAATCTCACTGAGGAAAAAATGTATCTATTGTCTATCTGTCATTTGGACTGTTTCTTCTAACTTTTATGCATAGAAATATCACTGGCATAAATCTGTAAGTGTCATCACATGTGAAGATGAGCTGAAAGATTAGCATACCATGTTTTCTTTGGGCAGTGGTTTGGGCTTTTTGGTTGAGTTTTTTTTTGTTTGTTTTTAATTCTGCTTGCTAAATTATGCCTTTCATATGCTGGAAATGTTTCCAAGGTGACTTCTGGGCATTGCTTAGACAGATTAATAGAGCCTATAGATGGCATAAAGACACCTGATTTTGGTGGTTCAATTGTGTCAATACACTTCATGCAGGATGCAGTTTAGCTTCGGCCATGTGTTCCCCGCCCCCCCCCCCTCCCCCCAGCTATTTACCCTGTTAATGATCAGCAATCGGCAAAAAAACCCAAACTTAGAAAGACCTGAACCACCCTCGCTGCGACCCTTAATTAAAACCGTATATAGTTATGAAGACGGGTGGGGTCATTTTCCCTAGGTTATAACTAAAGAAATCCCCTACACTGACACCAAATTGGCAAAATTGAAAAAAAGGCTTTGGCCGAGCCTGGAGTGGTCAGAGTGGGAAGGTGAAGGGTGACAAGTTGAGGTTATTGAGATGGTCTGTGGGAGAATGGCGGAGATGGAGGCGAGATGAGAGGACGGCAAAGTGGTGGTATTGTGGAGAAGGGCCCCCTCGGCTGGAGGTGGCATGGGAGAGAAGAGGGTAAACAGTAGGTTAATTGCAGCCTTGGAAGTAGGTGCTGGAAGGAGCAGAGGAGTCCCTTTTAGGGGACGAGGACAAGTATTAATAAGAACCAGGAATTTGCCTTAAACGCTAGGCCCCCAGCTGGGGAGAAACTATGTGCACACTGCAAGAAGGAGGGTCACTGGAAGCAGGAGTGTCCCATGCAAAAGCACTCCAGTCCCCTGTTACTTGCAGAAATTAATGAGGATATTTGATGGGGACCAGAGGAATCTCTCCCAGCAGAACCTCTGGCTACAGTCAAGCTGGGAGAAGAGAAAATTGAATTCTTAGTAGATACAAAAGCCACTTATTCTTTTTTAAATACCTTAGAAAGGGAATTGAGTTCTGAAAAGATAAGCATTGCTGGTGAGACAGGAATTTGTGAAGTTAGGCCTTTCTTTAAGCCTTTGACAATGAACTTGGAAAGTGATGGGTCACCCATCAGTTCCTGTATTTGCCTAACTCTCCCACACCCTAGGTGAAGAAACTGGCTAATCTTGGGGGTTCCCGGGGGCAGTTCTTGCTGCAGAGAAAGGAGTTGACCGAAATGTGCATAGATAAAAGAATTTGAATAATCAGTAGAAACTGTCCCTGCATATGTAGTTATGGTAAGGTAGGATAGTCTTTTGTACACAGCTAAGATATACAGGTACTTAAAAATAGCCCCTAGCAATGGATCATGCACTTGCTGGGGTAGTTGTCCTGCTAATAGGACTGAGCAAGACACTTATAATCCTAGTAGGTCACTAGGGCTGTAAGAATTCACCTCAGCCACAGCTTGGGCAGTCTCTGCTGATCCAGCAAAGATGCCATTGCAACACTTGCAATGATAAGTCCTGCACCATCTGCACAGTGCTTGACAGACCTGTTTGAGAGATTCAGCTCCCCACATAAGCATTACCCTATCTATGCAAAAGATCACAATAAATAGGTTTTGTAATTGGCACTCTGTCTGTGAATGTCTGTGCAGCTCAGGGCGTCTTTCTCCTGAAACAAAATCTTCTGCTATAAAAAGATATCAATTATTTCTACTTTTTTAAAAGTGAGGTCAGTATTTTATAAGTTTTGAATATTTCAGTGTTTTACACGATTATTTGTTCCTGATACTACCCTAACAATGATACTCACCTACTTCCTGAAGTGCTTTTTACATAAGTAAATAGACATGCCCTGCTCTGAACTGCCAGTGTAATATAAGCTCCCATATGGTGCCAATCTTTAAGCTCTAGCAGCACAAATAAATGTTTTTCTTATGATAAAGTATTTCAAAGGGACCAAAGAGAGGACAGTCGTGGATCATAGGATCACAGAATGTTTTGGGTTGGAAGGGACGCCTAAAGGTCATCTAGTCCAACCCCACTGCAGTGAGCAGGGACACCGCTAACTAGATCAGGTTGCTCAGAGCCCCATCCAACCTGGTCTTGAATGTTTCCAGGGATGGAGCCTCCACTGCCTCTCTGGGCAACCTGTT
This sequence comes from Egretta garzetta, assembly GCF_000687185.1. NCBI lineage: Eukaryota > Metazoa > Chordata > Aves > Pelecaniformes > Ardeidae > Egretta > Egretta garzetta. Next base: position 3,804,631 of record NW_009258755.1, read on the forward strand.
CCAGTGTTTCACTACCCTCATTGTAAATAATTTCTTCCTTATATCTAGTCTAAATCTACATTGTTTTAGTTTAAAACTTTTACTTCTTGTCCTATCACAACCAGCCCTACTAAAAAGATTTTCCCCATCTTTCCTATAGGCCTCCTTTAAGTACTGAAAGGCCGCAATAAGCTCTTCCCAGAGCGTTCTCTTCTCCAGGCTGAACAAGCCTGTCCTCATAGGAGAGGTGCTCCAGCCCTTTGATCATTTCTGTGGCCCTCCTCTGGACCCGCTCCAACAAGTCCATGTCTTTCCTGTGCTGAGGGCTCCAGAGCTGGACGCAGCACTGCAGGTGAGGTCTCACCAGAGCAGAGTAGAGGGGCAGAATCACTTCCCTCGACCTGCTGGCCACTCTACTTTTGATGCAGCGCAGGATGCGATTGCTTTCTGGGCTCTGAGTGCACATTGTTGGCTCATGTCCAGCTTTTCATCCATCAGTACTCCCAAGTTCTTCTCTGCAGGGCTGCTCTCAATGCCTTCACCCCCCAGCCTGTATTGATATAGGGGGTTGTCTCAACCCAGGTGCAGGACCTTGCACTTGGCCTTGTTGAACTCATGAGGTTCACACAGGCCCACCTCTCCAGCTTGTCCAGGTCTCTTTGGATAGCATCCTGTCCTTCTGTCATGACAGCTGCACCACTCAGCTTGGTGTCTTCTGCAAACTTGCTGAAGGTGTACTCAATCTCACTGTCTATGTCACTGATGATATTAAACAGCACTGATCCCAGTACAGACCCCTGAGGGACACCACTTGTCACCAGTCTCCCTTTGGACATCAAGTTGTTCACCACTACCTTCTGGATGTGACAATCCAACCAATTCCTTATCCACCAAACAGTCCACCCATCAGATCCATATCTCCCCAATTTAGGGAGAAGGATGTTGTGGGGAACCATGTCGAAGACTTTGCAGAAGTCCAGATAGATGACATCTGTTGCTTTTCCCTTGTCCACTGATGCTGTCATTCCATCATAGAAAGCCACCAGGTTTGTCAGGCAGGACTTGCCCTTGGTGAAGCCATGCTGGCTGTCTCAACTCACCTCCCTGGCCTCCATGTGCCTTAGCATAGCTTCTAGGAGGATCTGTTCCATGATCTTCCGAGGCACAGATGTGAGGCTGACAGGTCAGTAGTTCCCAGGGTCCTCCTTTCTACCCTTTTTAAAGATGAGCACAATGTTTCCCTTCTTCCAGTCCCCAGGGACTTCACCTGACTGCCATGACTTTTCAACTATCATGGAGAGTGGCTTGGCAATTATATCAGCCAGTTCCCAGGACTCTGGGATGAATCTCATCAGATCCCATAGATTTATGTATGTTCAGGTTCCTCAGGTGGTCATGAACCTGATCTTACAGTGGGAGGGGCTTTACCCCCTGGTCCCCGTCTTGTGGTCCATCGTCTGGAGAGGAGTGAGGAGTGAAGACTGAGGCAAAAAAGTTGTGAGTACCTCAGCCTTCCCCTCGTTTGTTCATGGTAGGTCACCATTCTTGTTCATCAAGGGAGGTACACTTTATTTAACCTTCCTTTTCTGGTTGACATACCTGTAGAAGTCCTTCTTGTTATTCTTTGCATCCCTTGACAAATTCAGCTCCAGTTGTGCCTTGGCCCTCCTGACCTCATCCACAACTTTCAACAACTGGGCAGTGTCCCTATAGTCCTCCTGGGATACCTGTCCCTGCTTCCACTGCCTGTGCAGTTCCCTCTTGCTCTTTAGTCTGACCAGCACGTCTTGACTCAGCCATGCTGGTCTCTTCCCTTCCTTGCCTGATTGCTTACACCTGGGGACTAAGAGCTCTTTCACTCTAGGGAACACATCCTTAAAGATCTGCCAGCTTCATTCTGTCCCCTTGTCCCTGAGGACCTGAGGCAGTCCTTCTGACTAATTCCTTGAGGAGCTGGAACTTTGCTTTCCTAAAATTTAGGGTTCTGACTATACTTCTCGCTTTTCCATATCCCTCAGGAGTGTGAGGTCCAGCAATGTGTGATCACTGCAACCCAGGCTGCCTCCAGTCTTGACTTCACTGATAAGCTCCTGCTTATCAGTGCATTGGTGACCATCAGGTCCAGTACTGCATCCCCTCAGATAGGGGTGTCTATTCCCTGGCTTAAGAAGTTATCCTCAACACATTCCAGGAATCTCCTGGATTGCCTACAGCTCACCATGCTACTTTTCCAGCAGACGTTGGGATGGTTGGAGTCCTCCAGTAGGACAAGAGCCTGAGAGCGTGAAGCCTCCTGGAGCTGGAGGAGGAAGGCTATATCAGTTAGCTCCACTTGATCAGGTGGCCTGTAGCAGACACCAACCACAAGGTTGCCATTGTTGCCTCTGTCTCTGATTCTTACCCATCAACCTGCTTGTGGCTATTCTTCAGGGACAGCTCTTCACACTGTATTGATTTCTTGATGTAGAGGGGAACGCCTCCACCCCTCCTTTCTTGCCTGTCCCTTGTGATCAGCCTGTAGCCATCAATAGCCATGTTCCAGTCATGGGATTCATTCCACCAAGTTTCTGTAATGGCAATGAGGTCGTAGCTTTCTAGCAGCACGGTAGCTTCCAACTCCTCTTGTTTGTTTCCCATGCCGCATGCATTCGCGTAGAGGCATTTCATCTGGGCTATTGGCCATGTCACCTTCTTAGTGGAACACACCTTGTTTCCCTTTCCCTTGAGGTGTTTCATGGAAGTTTCCTTGTTGGCTCCTACTACCTCAGTAGCCCCCAGTTCATCTCCACAAGACTTCGACTGTGCTTCAGTGTCCCAGCACACTTCTGGGCAACAGGTTGAGGGCTCGTACTAGCACCCCATCCCTATAACCATTGTGTATCATCCCACAGCTTGTCACAGAAAAGCCTGATATGTTTCCCCTCCGCCTTTGCATCTAGTTTAAAGCCCTGTCAATGATCCCCACAAGCTCCTGAGCAAAGACCCTTTTTCCACTTTGAGAAAGCTGTCTCCCATTTGACACCAGGAAACCTGGTGCTGCGTAGGTCATCCCATGGTCAAAAACTCCAAAACTGTGATGATGGCACCAGCCACGGAGCCGTGTATTAATAGATTGGGTCTGCCTGTTCCTTCCAGTGTCACTACCCACAACTGGAAGGAGGGAAGAAAAAATAACCTGTGCCCCAGATTCCCTCACTAACCATGCCAAGGCCCTGAACTCTTTTAATCACCCTTGGGCTACGTACTGCAACTTTGTCAGCACCCATGTGGAAAAGCAGTAATGGCTAGTAGTCCAAGGGACATACCAGGTTAAGAAGTTTCCTAGTGATATCTCTAACCCAGGCTCCTGGGAGGCAGAAGACTTCCCCATGAGGAGGGTCACCCTGGCATACTGGGCCCTTTCTTCCCCCCAGAAGGGAGTCTCCCACAACTATGACCCATAAAGATCAGATCAGAAATCTGAAGAACCTGAACAAAAGTCCTGAAGGTATTTAGAGGTCTGCCTAGAAGGAAAAGCTATACATAACACAACACTTATTCTTCTGTGTGATTATTGCTTCCTGAATGCACCAAACAATGTTTCGGGAGCTTGGAACTGCAGGAGGGCATTGATAAGCAGGAGCTTAAACCAACCACTGGGAATCCTCACTTACTGTGGAATGAAGAGGACATCAGGAACATCTCTGTGCTTACACTCCTTCCACCTAATGGTAAATCACTCATTGATATTATTTGGATCCAAGGTAATTCAGAAACAGTGTGAATACACAGCACTCAGAGTGGTTCCCTATGGAGACACTCATTATGCAGGCAACAAAGCTTCACTGCTGTAAAAATCACCACCAGCGTAGCTTATGCTACTTACAGAGCTCTGCTGACTGTAGTCCCTGGGCTGGTGCCGTAAAAGTGAGATTGAACATTTTTCACAGAACTGTAAATTTACCTGCAGTCTAAGTTACCTGGATTTGAAAACCAGCAGCACTAGTGAGAGATTTGACATCTCTATAAAACTGTCTTAATTGCCAAAAAAAGATCCTGTCTTTTTTTTTTTT
>NW_009258755.1:3808774-3815077 GCF_000687185.1 Egretta garzetta
AGGCTTATCTTTTCAAAATAAGACTGTGCCCTAATTTACTGCTCTGACCAGGACTCCCAGATTCAATTCTTCCATCCTCAGGGCCTCCTTACTAACATAAAAAATGTGGTAGGAGGAAGAGGATTGGAATGCATGCTACCCCAAGTACCTTTAATTTAGTGTACTAGTACTAGAAATACTTTTCATCTAGTACAAAGCATACCCAAGGATGTGAACAGCTTGTGTGCTTTCAAGAGGAAGTAGAGAAGGAATTTGGACTTAATCAGGCTAAAGGACTATACTAATACAAGCTCTTCTTGAGCAAATTTCTTACCCATTAACTTTGCCTTTGGTTTTTGTTTTTGGGGATTTTTTTTTTTGCTTGGCTGATACTGATATTTCCTCGGAGGGTATGGAAAATACACTACTTGTACACCTTCATTAAACAATCCTGCTTTAATTATGTATGTCAAGGTCAGTGGAATGAATGACTTTGAAGCAAGGCAAGCACATACTGTGGTTTTGAATAAATATTCTCTAGGTCTACAGCAAGAATAAAACTTCAAAAACAAGCCCAGTATGGAAGATAAAGTCTTGAAGACAAATGAGATAGAATATAACCTATTAACTTGAAGTGACTGGGCTAAATCTCTCCCCCATGCTGGGTCCCTACGTGTACTAGAGATGATATAGCGTCTCTCTGCTTGGTCAATGGGATCACCCAGTGAGAATCTATTAAAAGTCATCTCTTGAGTGCTGAATGCAACTTAAAAGAAATAGGATCATCAAAACCTTTTCAAAGAAAGAGAGAACCCTCCCCTTTGAATATCTGGAAGTCACTTTGTTGAAATAGTTATACACGATTAAGCATCCTTTAGTATTTTCCATATCTACGCATTTTACATTTATTGACCAGATGCAGAAGTTGAAGTGAAATATGCTTCAGAAGACAAAATAACTCCTCAGGTTGTGAAATACTACACCAACCAAGGGCAACATGTGCACTCAGTTTGAACTCCAGGGCATTTTTTTTAAATTGCTGCCGCCTGGGGAGGGAGAGGAACCATTTAAAATGCTCTTTTGAATTTTTAATGGGTATTTAGAAGTTCAGGCCTTTGCTGCAGCTGAGGAGATGAAGAGGCCAACAGTGGCTAAACACCACTTTTAACATACTGTTGTTAACACAGCTAAAGCTGTTATCATCCTGATAGCTTTCAGGGGGGGCTTGGTCTAGACCACAGTTTGGGGCAGCTCTAGGTTGTCCCAACCTCACAGTAGTGTTGCCCAGACCAGTTCTTCCACCTGAAATGAACCTTGTGTTGGAGCTTCAAGATGTTTGTGCCCTGTGTCATCCCAGCAGGACCATTTCACCCATCCTCTGTGCTAAGTTTCCTTTGTTTAGAAACAGTTAAACTTGTCTTGCAAGACACCCAGCCTTGAACTATGTCTAAGAGTAAATAAATATGTTCATGGGCCGTATAAGGAGTTGTAACCCTCCCTCCCCACTAAGGAATTCAGGATATACATCTTTAAGGTTCAAGAGACACAAAACTACAACTTGTCTGTTGAGGCAAATGATTTAACAGGATGTAAGTGAGTTTGGACAACAAATACCAAATTCACCCAAAGGACTCCTTCAGCCAACAGATCCTGTGTTCACACAGAAAGTTTGAACTTGTAGTCTCTTTGTTGCGGAACTTGTTTTACTGTGCTTCAAAAAAATCCAAAGCTCCTACCTTGCATGTTTATTAAAACATTCACATACTGCAAGATGCACGTACTGATGATTCATTCGTACTGTTTCAGTTAAATATTTGCTGACTTAGTGACTTTTTTGAATTTCTTAATTATGCTGCTAGACAAAGCAACCTAATCATAAAACTGACACAACGTAGCCTGAAGACAATTCTTCCTTATGTTTCTGACAGACAAAGCCATCATCTATCCCACTTCACCATATTACAAGTGTAAATTTTTCTCCCAGCTTTTTCGACAACAGAGCTCCCTCTAGCTGATTTATGCCACCTAGATCCAAGGACTGATGACACACAACAATATTGTTGCAGAATTAGCTACTCTGTGTTGATCTAGCTTAGACTGGAGACACTTTCGTAATTTGCTGATAGATATTGCACAGAACTCCTAGACAGAGAAGTCTCCTGCTCACTTTAGTCTTCCGATTCCCCATACTCATATATTACTTTTAATTTTGGCATATCTCATTACAGGTTGCAATTTCTCTGCATGTCTTCAAATCCCATAGATTTTGACCTGTATAGGTCTATGGGATCCTTGAGGGTTACTGGTGACCTTCTGAAGACCTTTTGAAGAATTAGGAGAGGAAGGAGTACCATAAAGAAAGTAAAACTTAAATCCTTCCAGGCATCATTTCCAAAGCTGAACCATGTACCCAAACACATCACAGTGGTGTGGGACAGCTGCATATTCACTGTGCATGAGGAATAACATTTTGCTTAAATGAAGCAGTGGAGCGAGAATGGAATTGTTTACCATTGGACTAAAAAGTAAATAATTAGTTTAAAAGCAGGAAGGAATTGTAACCTTGCAGCTGAGCGAGACGTTCTGGTTAATTACAGAATAGGGTGCAGAACATAATGAGATAAAAAATCTTGTGTGCCAGAAAACTAGCAAATGCTAGCTGAATACTGAATGCCACATGAAAACGAAAAGTATTAAGTAAATAGAATGTCATATCTTCCTATAGCCACTGTAGAAGTACTTACTATTACCTTTTTCATTCTTGCCATCCTTTGTGGCCTTTTCTCACATGAACAAATTGTCCATTGACACCCTCTGGAGTTGCTAACTACCATCCAAGTCAGAGCCTGTGTCAGAAAAGCTGAGTCTTCAGGCCATGCAAAACCAGCAAGTTAAACACGACACATCTGTTTCTGACTGACTATGCAGCTCCTCTAGGGGCAGCTCTAATTATTTGTGATGGATTATTCATTTTACAAAGCTTTACACTTAAGTACTTTAAAGCACAGCCGAAAATTCCACTGGAAGCAAATTACCTTGCAGAGCTGCCCTGCACTGGCTGTACATGAGATTAATTGTTAGGCAGCACCAACACCACAGTGTGTGGGAACCATATTACCGTCTTAGCAGTGATTGATGTGGAGAATTGCGAAAGGTCAGGTGCACTCCCTGCCCCCTTTCTTTCTTGCGAGGGCAAACAAGCTCCAATAAATTATCTCATTCAAAGCAGACAAGTAACATTTGCTGGTAGCAGAAATTTGGTATATGTGTGGTTGTTCTCCAGATAGACCATGCACCAGAGACTGTCAGGGCAGGAAGGCTCCGTTTATCCTAAAGTGACACTGTTAGTAAGCACTCGTCTTTTGAGCTGTCATTGAGGTCTGGAAAGTGAATATAAGCATTATAGTCCTTGTTATTCATACCTATGCCCTTATTCCCTGACAGAATAATAGAACAAAAATACCTGGTCCATGTATACAGGCAGATGCATTGCTTAGCATACATTTGGATCAGTTTTCCTGCCAAGAGTCAAAGTTTGACTTGAAAGATGGTGCTGGCTTCCCCTACTGCCTATGAGGGCACCCAGATGGAAAGGGCATGCCCTGGTCCTAGATCATCTGTCCTGGCACAGCAGCAACCAATTCCCTGTCTGCCTCCTCCTCTGCTGGCACTAAAATCCCCGCTTCTGTCTTGGCCTGGTATCTCCTACTTAGGTTGACGATAATTTTCCCTCTTTGCAGCATTTATATGAAATCACTCCTTAGCATGTTTATATGCCTAGTCTTCCTGATTTTCTCTCTTAGGTATATATGTCTCTCTCTTAGGTCAGTGTAAGGATCCCTAAGATCAGCTATGGCCAGTAATACTAATTACCATAATACTAATATTTTACACTCACAGAATAATCTAACCTTCTCCTGCCTATAATATTATCTTCTTGTTCAGTGTCTTGGATCACATTTAGAAACACCACATTGATTATCTGATCATCTTCCTACATCATATTCATGCTTTTAGTCTTCACCTTATGCAATATTGAAGCTATATATTCTATCTCCTCTCTCCTGTGTTTTTACCTTGGGTGTCCCATACAGGCATGTTTCTGCTTTAATCTCCAGCTTTATTTAGTGTAATTTTCTCCTAAATTCCTTTGATTTTCCTGATTTTTTAAATTTCACCCTTTCTGTCATCTCTTTCTCTACCTCTCAACTTCCTGTCTTCTGCCCTGGTGCTTCCTAAGCTTCAAGAAGTTGCAGAATTTCTGTCCACAAGCAGCTCTCTTCAAGTCTCTCTGAAGACTGCTTAGCCAGGAATCTTTGCTCCTCCTGCGTTTCTCACTGACAACTGTTCTTTGCACTCAGTTCCCTCAAAACTTTGATTTACACTGCTGATACAGTCAGTTACAGTGTTACAATTGCCATGGCCAGAGGACACAATTTTTTTTTTTTTATGACTGCAAAGCACTCTGTACTACTTAAAATAACACATAGTGAAAAATGCAAGTGCAATTATTGGTAATGAGAAGACATCGGATCCTGATCTTTACTATGGACCAGCCAGCTTACGAGAATAATAAGACAAGAACTCAAGCTAGGGTTTATCTTTTTCACTGGATTTTTTTTGTCACCAGTTTTGAAAAGGTATATACCTTCAGCTAGATTTAGTTGGAATTGACTTGTAAGCTGAAAAGTTAAGGAGGAGAAACGTGTTTAGTGCCAGGGAGCCGGAGGGCCAGGCCGGCAGCGGGGTCTCACCTCCCATGTGAGCAGTTGGGAAGAAGCGATAAAGCCCAGGAACTGGTCCCTGCTTTGGGGGTCCCCAGCTGTGTCCTGGGGCCCACCAGTGGGCTGGGGGCTGCTCCCAGGTGTTGCGGGGCCATGTGGTGCTTGGTTGTTGTCCAGGCATTGACTGAGATGCCCATGTTAATGCCAGCCCGTATGGGTGCTGGCAACAATCCCACGTGTGCTTTCTCCCAAAGTCCTTGTCAACACACCTAAGTGCTGAATCAAGAGAGAGGGTTTAAATTTAATTGTGGGGCATGCCAGGAAATGGAATGGGCCTTACAGTCACAGAAGCCAGGCCATGGGGAGAATGATTTCCATTCCTGGCTACACTTTTTAAGCTCTAATACAGCTCTGCTGTCTCCAGGAGGATGGTTGCATTTACCTGTATGTTCAGATTCGTTAACTGTTTGACACTGTACCAGAGAGACTCATTTATGAGCATCCACAACTGATGTATGCTTTGTATTAACATCCACATCTCTGTGCGTAGCTGTAGATGGAAGAGTCTGCACCACGAACAGGTCTGTCAGGCACTTGATGGCAGTATTTGCATTGGGTTTTTGCACCAGTAACTCCATTAGCTCTGTGGCTTCCAGCCTCCAGAGAGCTATGGGCATTTTTGGCTGCCTGGGGAACGGGAGCAGGGAGGGAAAGGAAAGAGAGAATCACAGAGGAAGAAGAGTGGAAGGACAGTAAATATGATTTACTCTTTTCAGTCATACTGCCACAGTTGTCAGACACAGTCTTGCTTTAAATATTTTGTTTTCCTGGTTATTGTTGACTTTCTGCCTCAGGAGCTCTCACTGACCCTGTCTGCTCAATCTCAGGACAAAAGTTAAGTGAACAGTTATTTGAAATGTGTCACAGTGCAGCTGATAACATTGATCTGGTGTATGTTGATTAAGAGTGAAGGTAGTATTGTTATGACAGCATTAGCTTCCAATAATTATTGCCTTCGAGGGGCAACAATGCCTCAGCAGCACTGAAGCACTTGGCAGCTCGCTGGTGCTGCAAAGTACCTCTAAATGGGTGAGTAAGTGAGGGCTGTCCCAAAGTGCAACGCGGGGCAGCCTCCTGCACAGCTTACTGCTGTCCTGCCACTGGCAGTACCTTTGGAAATGGTTATCTGAAGCTGCCTAGCCTGTGCAGATGACTAAAGCAATCCCCTGCTAATGTTGTGTGGCCAAGAAGAATACATAAAGCATTTTACATATGTATACCAGTATCTAAATTCAACCCCTTCTAATTTCTGTAACTTGCAGGCTGTGGCATATTTTTTATTCTACCTTATTATCAAATAATGTTTGTGGAAATGCTTGTTTGTGTTTTTTTATTTGTTTGTTTGTTTGTTTGTTGTTTTTGGGTTTTTTTTCCAAATGTGAATAACAGATGCAAGTGTTTATGGTGCAAATAGTAAAAGTTACATTCTGGTGCTCTGGTAAAACTGTGAAATGCCAGGCATTTATTTTGGGTAGATATTTTGTTTCCTTTAATGCAATCAGCTTTTTGCAGCAGATTAGAACAAAATAAATGTTTTAGG
>NW_009258755.1:3815171-3822122 GCF_000687185.1 Egretta garzetta
ATCTTGCTTCTTCTTTTTCTGCTTGTTTCAGAGAAGACCATCTGTTGGTCTCGTGAGATGGTTTTCACAGCTTTGCGTGTGCAATAAAATCATGTTATGGTATGGCTTTTCTCATGATGCTCACAACTGGATTTTTTTTTTTTTTCTAAAAAATAATGTCAGGAAGTAAAAGAAAGTCACAAAAGAAAACAACTCAGTCCCCCTCAAACTCTAAGAGAGGTCCTCAGCTGGTGTAAAGCAGTATAGATTTAATATTGTTTATTTTTACCAACTGTGGATCTGATCCACTGTGTAATTAATTTAAGGATGAAGCTGGGGAGTTTTCATGTCCAGTTGAGTCACCTTTCCACCTATTTTCATTTGCGAAGTTGCAAACAGAATTTTTCCCCTCTTACTACATGGGAGGTTCACTCTCCTCATTGCAGTTGATGTCTTCATCCAGATGAATTATTCCTCTGTCCCCTTGAAATGCTCTGTAATAAATTAATAATTTATGCTAAGTGAAGCAATACTGATGGGAGTTGGGAGTTGAACTAATCAAAATTCAGAAGTTGCAGGACCCATTGAAAACATTTGCTGAAATCACTTTGGCTCCAGGAGATATTAATATATGTGTGTGTGTGTGTGTGTGTTTGGGGAGAGGGTAGAGCTTTGGCCCCTTTTACTGTCCCAAAGGAATGACTAGCAATGGTACGATGTAGGAAGACAGCAATGCACTGAGCAATCTTGCTCAGCATCAGAACACTTTGGAAACTGAAATTCCCCTCCATGGAAATTTCTAAAAATGTTCTCTGTGCTTGGAAAAGATAAATAGATTTTCCAGCATTTCCAGTGGGATGAAGAATTTGAGGACCTATATTTGGCAGTGACTAAAGTAATTTATTTAGGGTATAGCTGTGGGGTTTTTATTATTTCTTTTGGGAATCCATATTCTGAGCTGCTTGACTTGGCTAGGTCTCTCCCAGGGAGAAGGTTAAGCTGTCCTGAAAGCTATAGCTGAGGCTGCCTCCAGCCCCAACTACCTAGGAGTATAATAGTGTTACCCCAGAACTGCAGCACGTGGTGGCTCCGGTGCCTTAGGCAGTCCTCTGAGCTAGCCAGAATAGCCCAGAGAGAACACAACCCTGCCTGTTTTGTTGGACTATGACCATGCAATATTTCAGTTTTCACAGGCTGCATTTTAAAATATTTTATGAAAAGTAATTTCAAATAGGAACTTCTAACCAACAGTTTTCAGTAGGCAGGCCAAATATTGGAGGCACTGGAAGGACAGCATGGTAACACTGGCCCCCGTTGTCTCCCTAGGCACCACTTTTGCAGAATGGATTATTGCTTCATGCTGGAGCTATAACGACAATGGCCATTGTGAGACAAACCTACATAGTTTATTAAGACCCCATTCCACATTTATTCTCTGGTATCTTATTTAATTTTTTCTTGCTGTTCTCTCAAGTGAGTCTACATAACCAATCCCCTGTTGCCCTGGGCTGCCCCTAAAGCTGAGTTGTTACAGCTTCTGAGCTGTCCTGTGCATTCTGAGATACAGGAGCATTATAAGGGTGAGCTGTAAAAAAAGAGATAGCTGCATAACTCATATGATGAGGATGGCTGGAAATTCTTGGCTCTTTTTGTGAAATGCAGCACTTTTTCTTGATTTTGGCACCATCTCCATTTTCTATTAAAACATCAACCCCTCCCCCCCCCCAACTCCGTTCCCTCCCTAAGACTCCAAATCACAGAAAATACAAAGCTGCTCACTGAGAAACAAATTTATCAAATACTCTAGCAGCTGAAGAATTAGTCAGGTACCAGCAGATGGTGCTCCAGAGTATGTAATGTTATTTTCTGTTTTACTAGAGCAGAAAAATCTGTTGCTTTTTATCATAGAAAAGGATTCTTGGATGGAGTGTCCCATTATCTCCTTGAGTGCAAAGATGATCCCGGCTTCATTTGCAAAGATGCTCGTGATTCGTATCTCCAGGTAATTTAATCTAAAAGTGCAAAACTCAGTCATAAAAAACAGCTGCAAGTTTTTAAATACCTTCTGGGACGGGGTAGTGTTTTCTTGTGTATTTGGATAACTTGATTTACTCAAGCCCAGATCCTCTTTAGTGCCTCTAGGAAATACAGAAATAATAATAGAAATAAGTTTAAAAAAAAACCCAAACCAACCAAACAAAACCAAACAGCTGAGATAGTGGAGGCTAGAATATTTGCAGTGCAGTCATCAGTCCTGAACTAGTTTTTTGTTGTTCTGCTTTTCACGAACAGAAAGTAATGTAGAGATTTGTAATTTAAATTTTTTTTTTAAATTTTTTTTAGCTTTAGAATTTACACAGACTAAAAGGACCATAAACCAGCAGCCAGGAAGCAGGAAGTTTTGTCTCATCTGTCAATTAAACACTGTTTTGGATCAGCAGAGAAGAGTTGCGTTCTTGCAACAATCCCTCAGTATTCCTTAGCACATCTATGCAACTTGCAAGGCAGGGCTTTTCTCCATACACAGACTTCCCTTGCCTAAAGTCATCCTTAGTAGTCTAGTTAATTGGGTTTTATAGATTTCTTTTTATCTTAGGTGTTTAAAGGAACTGCAGTGTTGTTGAGAGTCTGGTCCAAATGTGGAGATAAAATTCTAATCTGAAACTGGGCCAAGATTTTAAATCCTGCATAGAGATGTTCATCCTAGACCTTTTTCTTTGAACTTGACAGTGATCAATTCAAATTTCTAATCAGGATTTGGTTTCCTTTCTACATCAAGAACGATTGGCTCAGTCACTTTGGTTTTGGCTCATCCTTCAGCTGGATATTTTAGTCTAGTGATAACGGTTAAGAGGAAATAGTTAAGGCAAGCAATACTTAAGGGAAATCTAAGTCTTCCCTGCAATCATCTTCCCCAAGCAGAATTATTATTATTTTTGGTAAAAAAAGTTTTGAAAAGTTTGGTCTTCAAGATGTAATTTCAAAACCAGGTTCTTGAATCAGTGCTCAATCCACTGGCTTATTTACACATACGATCAATATTGGAGCTCACAAAGACATCAACAATGGAAGTATTTGCTCTTGGTTTGGACTTTGGCGGGGGGGGACACTTTGAGGATAGTGAGTCAGAATATTTCAAAAGAATATAAAATTAAAGCAATGTGCAAAGATTTCCTTATGGAGTAAATCACTAGCTGCATTGAGGTAGGAATGTTGTGTCAGGTTGTGGTCCTTTTGCCTGTTCTGAGATGCTTCTTACTCTGGTTGTGGTCCCAGTGATCTCAATGTGTTTAATTATCACAGGTTTACTTATGAAGTAAGACAGCATTTTACATACAAACAAGGGTCTTGCAGATTTTTGTGTGATTAGGACCCTAATCTGTGCTATTGACTCCATAGCTTTATCAACAAACAGTGGCTGCTTCTCCCCTGTTTGTTCTATGAAATTGCCCTTGTTCCTATAGAAGGGGATCTCTGAACCCTTCGAAAACATAGGAAGCATGAATTGTTTTACAATAAACCATAAAAAGCAAACAAAAAAACCCCAAACCCAAACATCCTAGAATAAGCTTCTGTCAAGCTGTGGTTCCATAAGATGGTAAAGTTGATTTGGAATAAATAAAAAAAGCTGAATTACTATGATACAAATCACCAGAGCAACATACACTCACTTTCCTCACCCAAAATGGTTTTAATGTAGTTTGTCTGTGGTTTTCCAGACCAGTTTTATTTTGGAGCAAACATAACTTGTCATACTTCCTAACTTTCTTTTGGATCAGAGATTGCTTACTATGGTTAATTTGATAAAAATGTGATTATGCATTCACACTTGGTTCAGATCAAATTCGTAATATCTGGTAATTCAGTAGCGAAAAGCTCCAGTATTACTGCCTCTGAAACAGCATTTTTTTTTACGGGCAGATGTTCTCTTTGGAGTGCTCCAGCATCAGCTGAAGACATTACTGCCCGCTCCCTCTGAGTGTCTTTCTTGGCTGGTTTGAAATTTCCACCTCCCACAGTTGTAGCTGGTTAAAGTGATTCTGGAATACTCCCTAGTCCAGATCAGGCAAAATAAACCAAATTAATTCTAAACATTATATGAACTGTTTAAATAAGTGCAGCTGGTTTGCCGGCAGTGGATTAGGCATCATTCACACACTGTTCTGCAAGGGTGGCAACCTCCAGCAGGCAAGCAGTCGCTAACGGCTGGGGAGTGGAGAAGGGGAAATCTTTAAGTAGCACATCTATGAAGAGCAAAGGTCTCTCTGCAGCTTTTGTCTGTAATTGAAAGACTTAGCACCGCATTAAAGGCAAGTTGTAAGTGAGCTAAAAACTGAATGAGTACGAAATTAGGTAGTAAAGTAATTACTGTAATGTTCACATCAGATTGTTCTTGAAGGATAGGCTTTTTAGTGCTCTTCTGGCATATTCTGGGTATCTTGAAGAGCTGACCTGATGGCGCTTAAGACTGAGAATTCAAACCAATAAACATGAACACCTGGAAGTCAAAGGTGTGGTGCAGGACTGGAATATAAAACCCAGACATGAAGGCCTTTTTTTTCTTTCACAGTCTGTAATGAGAGTGTGTATTTCAGGACAATGAATATTTCAGAGCAGCGTTCCTGAAAGTCTGTATTCTGAACAAGTCAATAGGAAATGCCTGAAAGCAGGGGTGTGGTGAAATCTTATCAGTTTTTGGAGGGGTTGAGGAGTTGGTAGGGGCCATCTTAATATGTTAGAGTTTCCTCAGTGCTGTTTCAGTGTAGAAGGTTTGGGTTGTACGTGTTCTCAATATGTGTCCCTCAGCTTTGTGCTTGTCTACAATTAGTTCTTGTCTTCTGCGAATATTTTATGATTAGGTAGGAGTATAAAATTTCTTGGACCTGAAAGAGGTAGCTTACTGGTTAAATTGGTACGAGAAACAGATGCCAGTCCATATTCTTAGCATTCTTCCGTATGTTTTCTGATGTCTTGGTGGTTAGAGTGTTTTCATGGCTAGAACCTCATCAGAGGAGGGCTAGAAACTCATTCTGTATCATCTATGTGACTGCCTTATTTGTTGGGTTGTTACATAAAACGAAGGGGCCTCTTTTGGCTGCATTTTGAGAGAAAGCAGCTAACAGACTTTGGTCAGAGTCTGTAACAAACATAGTCACAGCATCCAACTGGACAGGGTTTATCAAAGAACTGAAAAATTCCTCCACTTTTTCTTTTATGCTTTTATGGCAGTTAGACACTTAGCTATTCAGTCTAAAGTAGTTCTTGTCAAGTTTAGAAACAGAGCTGCTGATGTCTTGTAAAGTCCCAGGTCAAACAGGATTTGATGGTTAATATACCTTTCCTTGCCTCATTTTTGCCATCTGAATGGAAATTCAGATGTCAATATACTCATTCCAGATCCTTGGTATAAACCCTGCTTAAGCATATCCATAAGACAGTTACCCCAGCAAGGAGTTTGATGTAATTTTATACCAGTTTTATGCAGTTTGAACTGAGCAAGACGAACAAAGTAGTGCAGCTAGAATGTATATTTTCATTTATTTACTTATTTATTTAATTTCTTTTCCCCCTGGACTATCTGGTGTGATATCCTTTAATTCCTCACTTCAAATTTTTTTGCTTTTTTTGAATTGGAGGTTTTCCATACCCACACTCACTCTGCTCTCTTAAGAAAAACTGAAACACTGTATTAAACTTCTAAATTCATGGTTGCCCATAGATTTCAAAGTTGGAGGCAAATCCAGTATAGCCCTAAAAATACATCATTGTAAAATCATAAGTAGTAGAAATGTGCAGATGATACTGATAAACTACCACAGAATAAATATGAATAATGATGTAGAGTATGTATAAATAATAGGGATGGAACTGTATTTCAATTATTAATAGATTATTGCCATCAATAAACAAGGGTATCAATCTCACATGCTTACTATAAATTACATCCATTAGGTCTTTCTTTCCTCAAGCACATAAATCCATATTATCTGAGCATACACCAGTTTTTAAATCCATAAATATATTATGTAGTAGTTCTCTTTGAGGAGCTAATGCTTTGTTCAATATTCTGTTAAAATGTCTCAAATGAAGCAAATGGGCTTCTAGAGTCTTATTTATGGAGGCTTAGGAGAGCAAAACATAAAACATCAAAGTAAAAACATTTGCAAGCTCAGAGACCACAGCACCATATCCTTCTAACCAAACTGAGAAACTGGCTGAGCTTCTGGATTCGTGTGGCTCACTGGTCTCTGAGAGAATCCTGACTATCTCAGAAGCTTTTCCCCCAAAAAAGGAAAAATATAGAAATACGACCTTAAGAAAAATAACTCCCAAATCACCTCAAATTAAGTTTCTCTTCTCCTGTGGTGTTATTTTATTGTATACTGATACAGAAAGACTAAATCAAGAGGACGGAGATTTCACTTTATGACCAGACCATAAATTGACAGCTGAGTTGGCATGAAGCTGCGTTACCACTGTAAATGTTTGGTGTGCATGTGTTGTGTCATAATAGTAGGGATTATACTGCTTCTGGTGTAAACATGACCGAAAGTTATATGTTACCCATGACACAGGAAGGGGAGATGGAAAGTGAGTTGTGCAGAGCATGAGATATTAGTATTAATGAAAAACTAGATTTTCTAAACAGTCCATTTCTTTATGTAGGTCTGTACAATATGGGCTCTCTTTGACTGCTTTAATGTGTAATGGATAAGAAATCTATTCTTCCTTATGAGCGTAAGTCAGTATTAAATCAAGTGTTTTCCTTCCCAAGGCAGTAACATCAGAATTTCCAGCAAGGAGATGGTCTGGTGTAAAATTCCCACCGAAAGGCCTGCAGCAGTTTTTTGGGAACTTTCTGGAAGCTTACATAGCTACATGTTTCCCTGGCCACTTGTTACCATCGTGCTTAGCTGTGTAGTGACCCAAAAAATAACTCTGTTAAAGTAAGAGGTTATTTTTCTACCAGGT
>NW_009258755.1:3822133-3844678 GCF_000687185.1 Egretta garzetta
TGGGGTAGTGTTGGGATAAAAACAAGAAGGTAGGTGTCTGGAGCAGGGAAAAGGGAGAAAAGCAACCAGCTACGCTGGTTTTACCCACCTCAGCTGAATATCTAATCATGATTTCAGAGTTGGGACAGTGCCTAAAAACATAACCTCATTGCCTGGGCCATTGTCATAATGCCAGGAGTGCTACTAGGTAGCTACTGGGATACTGTCAGGTCCTTTGTGCCATGTTAACCATACACAAAATACAATGCTGCTATAAGGAACAAAGTTCATAGTATCATCGAATTGTAGAATGGTTTGGGTTGGAAGGGACTTTTAAAGATCATGTAGTCCAACCGTTCACTAGATCAGGTTGCTCAAAGCCCTATCCAGCTTGACCTTGAGCACTTCCAATCATGGGGCATCCACAGCTTTTCTGGGCAACCTGTTCTAGTGTCTAAACCACCCTCATCATAAAAAAATTATTCTTTTATATCCAATCTAAACCTACCCTCTTCAGTATAAAACTGTGGCCCCTTGTCCTGCCACTACAGACCTTGGTTAAAAGTCTCCCTCCACCTTTCTTATAAGCCCCCTTACTGAAAGGCCACAATAAGGTCTCCTCACAGCCTTTTCTTCTCCAGGTTGGAGAGTCCCAACTCTTCAGCCTTTCTTCATAGAAAAGAAAAGTGCAGTTCCAGCCTTCTGGCCATTTTTGTGGCCCTCTTTTGGACCTACGATAACAGGTCTGTGTCTTTCCTTCACTGAGGATTCCAGAGCTGGACAGAGTATTCCAGGTAGGTTCTCACAAGAGCAGAGTTGAGGAGACAATCTCCTATGTCAACCTGCTAACCATGGTTCATTTGATGCATCCCAGGATACAGTTGGCTCTCTGGGCTGCAAGTATACATTGCCAGCTGATGTTCAATTCATCTACCAGTATTCTCAAGTTCTTTTCTGCAGGGCTGCTCTCAACCCAATCATCCCCCAGCCTGTACTGATATTGGGGCGTTCCCTGACCCAGTTGCAGGACTTTGCACTTGACCTTGTCGAACTTCATGAGGGTCACACTGAACCCTCTTTTCAAGCCTGTCAAGGTCTCTCTGGGTGGCATCCCTTCCCTCTAGTGAATAAGCTGCACTGCTCATCTTGGTGTCATCTGGAAACTTGCTGAGGGTGCACTCCATCCTACTGTCTGTGTCATCAATGAAGACATTAAACAATATTAGTCCCAGTACAGACCCTTGAGGGACACTACTTGTTACCGGCTTCCACAGGGACATTGAGCCACTGACTGTAATTCTTTGGATGTAGCCATGCACCCAGTTCATTGTTCATATAACAGTCCATCCATCAAACACATATGTCCCAAATTTAGGGACAAGAATGTTGTGGGGGACCCTATCAAAGGCCTTACAGGTAGATGACATCTGTAGCTCTTTGCTTGTCCACTGATGCAGCTACTCCATTGTAGAAGGCCATGAGATTAGCCAGGCAGGATTTGTCCTTGGGGAAGCCATGTTGGCCCTCTCTAATCATCTTCCTATATTCCATATGTTTCAATATGTCTTCCAGGAGGATGTGTTTCATGGTCTTACCAGGCACAGAGGTGAGTCTGACTAGTTGGTAGTTCCCAGTGTCTTCTTTTTTACTCTTTTTAAAAATGTGTGTGATGTTTCCCTTTTTCCAGACACTGGGGACTTTGCCCAACCATCACAACTTTTCAAATATGATGAAGAGTGGCTTGGCAACTACATCATGCAATTCCCTCAGGAGTCTAGGATGTATCTCATTGGGTCCCAGGGGTTTATGTATGTTCAGGTTCCTCAGGTAGTCTCAAACCTGATCTTCTCCTTTGATGGGAGGAACTTCATTCCCCCAGTCTCTGCCTTGAGGTTCAGAGGCTTGAGAGGTGTGGAAAGAGAGATTACCATTGAAAACTGAGGAAAATATATTGTGGAGTACCTCAGCCTTCTCCACATCAGTTGTCACCAGCTCTCCCATCTTATTTGTCAGGGAGGGTACTTTTTCTTTAATCTTCTTTTCTGGTCAATGAACCTGTAGAAGCCCTTCTCAACATTATTCGCAACCCCTGCCAAATTCAGCTCAAACTCTGTACTTCTGATCCCATCCCTACACATCCAGGCACCATCCCTATGTTCTTCCCAGAATACACATCCCTGGTTCCACTGCCTGTGCATTTCATACTTACACTTTAGTTTCACCAGGAGGTCCTTAATGACCCATGCCGATCTCCTACTCTCTTTTCTTACATGTGAGAAATGAGAGCTCTTGCACGCTAAGAAAAATGTCCGTAAAGAGCTGCCAGCTCTGTTCAGCTCCTTTGTCCATGAAGGCAGTTTCTCAGGGGGTCCCATTCACTAACTCCTTAAACAACTCTTTATATCAGGTTTATATTGAGCAAATGATATAATTCAGCTGGAAGTTCGGATAACATAAATGACACATGGCTCTGCAGAAAAAGCTGTGGGCAATCCTGGTGAGATAGTCCTTGAGCTACAAGATTTCTTGCAGACATTTTATATTCTGTGAACACAGTATAAGTTTCAGATACCACTGAGCTTCAGCAATGGTGACTGTAGATGTGTCTGACTGCAAAATTGCCCAATGGGCTGTTGCAGGTACATGATTCACCATTTAACCTCTGGATCCTATCTCAGCTGTGATAAAAGTTTGATGATACTGGATTCCTTCAGAAACTTACATGGCTTTTGTCTGCCCCGTATAAATCCATGAAAAGTATTAATGTCATGTAGGACTACTGTTCTGATTATTTTTTAAGGTATCATAATACTTATACACCCCCACCTCTAAACTGTGCTCACAAATGGAGTGCCTACATGACACCAAAGAATTTTTCCACAATAGTCTTAACAAAAACTTGCAATTCTGATTCTGATATTCAATCAGTCAAAATGGTAGTATACCATGGAAGTTAATGGGAATGTTGGTATTTAGTGAAGCCTTGCAGAAGCAAATATAATCCTGAGTTTATTCACATTAGTAGTTATGACTATGACTTAGTTAACTAAGTGCTAAAACAAATAAACAAACAAACCCCTTCACTTACTTTGGACCTCTGAAAAGATTAGGAGCAAAATAATCCAGATCAAGTACTGTATATTACTTGCATAGCACAGGGGACCAAATGCTCACCATGTGGAACATGAAGTGTGAGGAATTGCTTGTTTAATAAGAATCCAGCACCAGCCTGTCCTGGCTGAAGTGGGAGAGCTGTTATAATGGGAAATGGGGAATAGTGAATGCTGAACTGTCCCAATATAACGGTGGATGGCAATGATGTTAGTTTTAGGAGGAGGCAAATTTTTAAAAAGAAGCAAAATACTAGCAGATTTTCATATTTTCTGTGGATTTGTTTTTCCCCATTCAGCTCCAGTTGTAGGTGTTCAAGAGTGAAAGAGGTATGAATAGCCATTTAATCTTTAAAAGGGATACAATTTCAGAAATTTCTAATTTTGGCTGTCATAATGCCACCATCCTGGAAACAGTATGCCAGGGACCAGTTTCTGACACATTGAACAGGGAAAATGTTCCTTGCTGTCATGTTACTTCTGCAAACGAACACTAGGAGAAACTATTGGAACTGGAGGAATTTTAGCAATGTAGAACTTGTGAGAGAGGAGTATTGCTTGCACAGAAATCCCAGCAGCCTGCCGTCACAAGGTGGAGATAAATTATACTTGTATCTTTGCAGATATCACATTACTTTCCATAATATCGGTTTAATTTGATCTGAGAGCACTAACAGGATATGAACAGTCTGTAATCTGTAAAGCAAGAGCTTAACAGAATGCTTTAAAATTCATGTATGACAAAACACTCTCTCTTTAGGAGGTTAATATGAAATATGGATAGGTGTAGCTGTCTTCTTAGAATGCCTGGAGTAGAATGTGTCAAACTGTATAATTTCATATATGTCAAAAGAGTTGAAAATTTGGTTACACCTTGCATTATGAATCATGAGAACTGAATTAAATGAAAGAAGACAGGAAAAGCTAGAAATTTATAGCCTGTGTTTACACAAGATGTTCCAGCAGTTGTAATTTTCCTTCATTATAAACTGTTTTTGTATTGGACATCTGTGTAAAAACTCTTCCTATTTTTCAGAAGGAACAAGTTTCTACATTTGGCATATAGATCTCACTCAAGCCTTAACTCTGCAAAGTACTTTCAATATGTTAACTATTATGCCATTTAAATGGATGTATTTTTAATGAGAGCTTTGTTGAACCATAGCCAAAATGTCCTAAATGTTTTACTTTTAGAGGGGGAAATCCCTGTTACACCTTCATGAGACAAAGAGAACACAAGAGACTTGTACATAAAGCACTCGGAATAAAGTAATGCACCTTGCCTGATTTTAACCTACTGCAATAAGCCAAGGAAAGGCAATACTTCAAAACTGTACCAGGAGGAAGGTCCAGTATTTGAGTATGGTGGGTTACGGCAATTGGTTCCCACTGCTGACCCTTTACGGTTCACAGCCCACCACCACCACCATAAAGGAAACTACTTCTACTGATTCATTTTTTAATTATGCAGACTGTAATTTCCAGTGAATTACTTGCTGCTGCATGAGAAGTTGAAATCATCTCTGCAGTAAGGGTGGAATGTAGGAAGCTTCTGAGATATCAAAGCATGGGCTTTTCCAGACAGTGAAACTGAGTTGTAAAAGCTTTTTAGACTTTGCAATCATATGCTCTTTCTTGGACTTGCAGAGCAAAGCCCTGAGCTCTCTTTCCATCATACAGCACTGTAAATCACAGGGAAGGAGTGGAAAGGGGGAGATCTAATCTGAAAAGTAATTCAATAAGAAGTGATTCTGATGTCTTCACCCTTTGCCAGCATCAGAATATCTCCTCAAAAGGCAACTTTAATCTATGGAACCCTTGTTATATCCATTCAGAAAAGATTTATCTACAATCACCATCAGCAGCAAGGTTAATTCCAAACAGAACTGAGCTTCAGATCAGGTGGGGAGCTAAGTGCATGTTGATCAAATGAGAAATGAAGCTCATCAGTGTCCCTTATGTTCTCTGAGGATAATGCTCTGGCTAAATAATCCGTTTCCCTCTCCTGTGGCAGAGGTTTCATACTTGGATTTCAGAAGCTTTTAAGATAGTAGTCTTAATGTTGTATTGTATTTTCTCTAACTGGCTTGAGGGAGGCAGACTTCGGCTGTTAGGATCTTCTGGAATTGCACTGAGTGGGAACACGTGAAGATGTGAACTCATGCTCAGATGTGAGCATGTGAACACGCTTATGCTCAGACTGGAATGACTGAAAAATCTAGGGGGTCAGTGAAAGGCAATAAGCTTTGCAGATTTATTTTGTGCAATATGGTGCTATTTTTCCTGATTTTTTTTTTCTGTGCCCAGATTCATTAATTGGAAGGTAACTTACTAATGCAATAAAGCTGATTAGCTCACTGATCCTGAAATACCCTGTATCTCAGGGAGGAATAAGAGGATTTCTCCGTTTGAAATTCATCTGGTACCACAAGTGTACATTAATTATGATTTCGTTATTCTTTCATATAAATAATGCAAGCTGTTTAACAAAGCATTTCCTTAATAACCACATTAGAAACTGAACCTCATACATGAATAAAAGCAATAGTCAGTTTAATTTTTACTACCTTTGAATCAATAAGAAAAATGGTAGGATAGTAAAACATATTAAAGAAAACATAGAAAGTTAATATTTTACATGAGGAATTGTTTTGGCACAGCCTTAATTTGTAAAGTAATCTGCACATATTCAGCACATCATCACTGAGAGGAAATTAGCTACCAGTGAAAAAAACCCACTGAATAATACTGAAAACAGACATTAATTTCCCTTGCAGAGTCATTAATTTGCCATAAAAATCAGAATAACATCTAATACATGGAGGTTATTTTTAAATGTAATCTCACATGCTATAAAACTATTTGTGAATTGAGTAGGGTTTAGCTCCAACTCTCAGCTTTTTCAGCGTGGGAACAGCGTGGCCCCAGTCCAGTCAACGGCAAAACAAATGTGGATTTCACTGGCTTGCAATTTTACCATTTAGAAAATAGAAAATAGAATTTTTTGACTCTTAAAGAGTGCAGATTGATGCAGCTCCAATAAAGCCATCAGATCACTGTGATTTGCACCAGATGGGGATCTAATCTATACACTTCTGTAACAAGTAGGAGAGTTAGGCTGCAAGTGAGGAGAGTCTGTCAATCAATAAAACTGCATTACAACAGTGTGAATGGGAAAAGAGTGAACTGTTTGTGCCTAGTGTTTCCTAATTCTCCTCTTCTAGCTCTTGAGAACTGGAAATTGGAAAATAAAAGCTTTTTTTCTTATAACTGAAGGAAGAACTAATACTTACCTGGAGTAAATCTTGTCTTTATAACTGATGGTACATTAAATGACTGTTCCCAGTGAAGAGCTCCTCTATGTTTTTCTATAAAATTTGTAACAGTAGCCAAAAATCCTCAGCTAGGTAGAGTGGGGATGGGGGCTTCTGCTGCATTAATGTGAACATTACAGAAATGTAATTTTCTCACACTGAGTGGATAAAGCTCTTAAAAAAATAATATACACTCATTTGTTTGTTTGTTTGTTTGTTTTTCCCAGGGGGAAACTAGAGGGACAAGGTTTGTTACTGTTCCTAACTAGCAAAAACAGCGGTACACCAATTCTTCTTGAGTAGGAAATTGCTTTTTGGGTAAATGCAGAGATGAGTCAGTCAAAGAAATCATGAGATTTCTGCAATACATTTTTTTTGCCATGTGGAAATAGGTATGTTGAAACAGCTGAGGTGAGACGGTTTCACTCCTGTGCTTTACAGAATACACTCAAAACAAACCCTCTTTCTTTGCTTTTATCCTATTCTATTTTTTGATTACTTTTGTTCCTTTGCTCTGGTCTGCATAGAGTTGCATGCACAGCCTAGCCTGGGTGTACAAGATTTCCTCAGATTTTGAGTTTTGGAAATTTTTCATTTACAAAAAATAACAATTATCCTCAGGCTGTTTTTTCAGAAGTTTCCAATGTATTTTTCTTCAGTGAGACCTAAACCCTTCAAAGTTACATAAACAGGTTTTAAAACCAGTCCCTAAGTCAGAGTGTAGCATAATTAAAACTAAGTCCTAATTTGTATGCTTTACAGTAACAATGTTCCTTTGTCGTTTTAGCAGCTGCACAACACAGTGACATGTATGCAGCAGGAGAACAAAAGGACTGTATAAGCAATGAAAACATCTTGAAAGAGCGGACTCCAAGAAAATAATTTGATCAGAGGAGAAATAAATGGGCAGACACTTAACTGAACCCTGTGAAGACCAGACTGGTACTTCTACGACAGACTAGTAAGAACGACCTTGGCCAGACTTCATTTTGCTACTTCAGGATTAGAGTTTATAGTCTGTGCTACTGTAACCACAATTGCTATGGACAAAATTACATACATGTGCCAAAAAGAGGTGCACTTTTATTTAGAAAAACTGCCTGAGTCCATATGGTAAGACATTATTAACCAAGGTCCGCTGGTCATGTGCTTGCCCACTCGCTGTGTTGGTAGTTCTAGGCACAGTTGAATGTGCATATATAAATGCTGTGCATTTCACAGTCATGCTACCATAAACCCATAACTAAAATATCCTGCAGCACAGCACTTCCATGCAGTGATTTTTATGATAAAAGAAGAGGGAAAATCTATTTCCAAATAAGGAAGCCCTGAGCTATTTCCTGCTAAGGTCAGTGCCATGCATGCCAACATTTTCAAAAAGCTATGCTTGAAGAAGCCCAGTTCTCAGAGCTGTGGGCACACAGATCTTTCACTCCTAAATGGAGGGTTGAGCCCTTTCCTTGCCTGAGAGGACAGGTGAATAGTGAAAGCGGTTAGCTCTTGGAGTGGACAAAAGCCAGTCCTTCTTCAAAAACCTGCCAGAAACGTCATATCTGGAAGGTGAGTCTATGAGTCAGGTACACTAGGAGAAAGAAAGAAAGATTCAGTTCTGTGATGCTCTACAAAGAAACATCTGTAGATGACCAAGGTGCAGGCATTAGGTTGAACGACTTCTTTAAATAGACTTGGCTTGAACTTTCATTATCTTGGTGCTGATTATTAACAATTTTGAAATTTGATAAATGGAAATGGCATCTTCAGAAGAGGTTGTATTTTTACTTTATGTAATACGCAGACTAGGTTCTCTGACTGAAGGAAAATGTGACAAAATGTGGCAGCTAAAGCCTGAGCACATGCTAGAAATCTAAAAATATGTTCAGGGTCCCTGGTAGACCTTTATACCAGTTTCTGTGTTGGGCTATGCCTCTATGTTAAGAGTCACACTTTCACAATATAGAATCCTAGAATAACAGAATGGTTTGGGCTGGAAGGGACAATAAAGATCAACCAGTTCCAACCCCCCTGCCATGTGCAGACACCTTCCACTAGATCAAGTTGCTCAAGGTCCCATCCAACCTGGCCTTGAACGCCTCCACAGCTTCCCTGGGCAACCCGTTCTAGTGTTTCACCACCCTCATTGTAAAAAATTTCTTCCTGATATCTAATCTAAATCTACCCTCTTTCAGTTTAAAACCATTATCCCTTGTCCTATCACTACACTCCCTGATAAAGAGCGCCTCCCCATCTTTCCTGCAGGCCCCCTTTAAGTACTGAAAGGCCGCAATCAGGGCTCCCCACAGCCTTCTCTTCTCCAGGTTAAACAACCCCAGGTCTCTCAGCCTGTCCTCATAGGAGACGTGCTCCAGCCCTCGGATCATTTCTGTGGCCCTCCTCTGGACCCGCTCCAACAGGTCCATGTTTTGTGCTGAGGGCTCCAGACCTGGATGCAGGACTCCAGGTGAGGTCTCACCAGAGCAGAGTAGAGGGGCAGAATCACCTCCCTCGACCTGCTGGCCACACTGCTTTTGGTGCAGCCCAGGATGCTACTGGCCTTCTGGGCTGCCAGCCCACATTGCTGACTGATGTCCAGCTTTTCATCCATCAGCGCCCCCAATTCTTTCTCTGTAGGGGACATGTCCCATATAAAACATACAGACATATCTCTCATATAACCTCCCTGATCTATCCAGATGTAACTGCATATAAAGTATATGCCAGAGACTGGGGTGCTTACTCTTCTTTGATTTTGTTTTTAATGTGAGACATGACCTTAGTGCAAAATAGCTTTTTTTGACTTGGCAGCAGAACGTTTTGGTGGTCCTCTCAAACTGTCAGAAATTCCTTGCCAGACACCTTCTTTAGCAAACCTGACCTGAGCAGGGAGAGAGTTTTCTCTGCTGTCGCTTGGAGTGTGCAAACCTGTGGACAGCCTCACACCACATCACTAGAAGCACACAGTGCATGTCTTTGATTCAGTATCAGGCAAAAAGATATCCGAGCATTAACAAAGGATGGGGCAAACTAAGAGCGTACACAACTCTGCCTTGCCTTCCACAGAGAATAAGGGAAGAGTCAGTGAATCAGGTTCAGTAGTTACTGTGCTGCTCATGTATCACCCTTCTAAAGCATAAAGGCTCTTTACGTGTGGTTTTTTAAAAGCCTACTGCACCTGTTATAATTATTCATATGATGAGGTATCAATGCTGCCTTTATGAGCTGAAAACACTTGCCAGGCTTTTCACAGCTGGAACTTAATTTTTATTTGGCATACTGCTATTTATGTAAGTTATTTGCACAGTCTGCCTGTTAACGCTCTTTCAGAGTGTTCGTGAATGCTTTCGCTGACTCTGTAACATCTCCTGCATTGCTGACTGATGTCCAGCTTTTCATCCATCAGCGCCCCCAATTCTTTCTCTGTAGGGGACATGTCCCATATAAAACATACAGACATATCTCTCATATAACCTCCCTGATCTATCCAGATGTAACTGCATATAAAGTATATGCCAGAGACTGGGGTGCTTACTCTTCTTTGATTTTGTTTTTAATGTGAGACATGACCTTAGTGCAAAATAGCTTTTTTTGACTTGGCAGCAGAACGTTTTGGTGGTCCTCTCAAACTGTCAGAAATTCCTTGCCAGACACCTTCTTTAGCAAACCTGACCTGAGCAGGGAGAGAGTTTTCTCTGCTGTCGCTTGGAGTGTGCAAACCTGTGGACAGCCTCACACCACATCACTAGAAGCACACAGTGCATGTCTTTGATTCAGTATCAGGCAAAAAGATATCCGAGCATTAACAAAGGATGGGGCAAACTAAGAGCGTACACAACTCTGCCTTGCCTTCCACAGAGAATAAGGGAAGAGTCAGTGAATCAGGTTCAGTAGTTACTGTGCTGCTCATGTATCACCCTTCTAAAGCATAAAGGCTCTTTACGTGTGGTTTTTTAAAAGCCTACTGCACCTGTTATAATTATTCATATGATGAGGTATCAATGCTGCCTTTATGAGCTGAAAACACTTGCCAGGCTTTTCACAGCTGGAACTTAATTTTTATTTGGCATACTGCTATTTATGTAAGTTATTTGCACAGTCTGCCTGTTAACGCTCTTTCAGAGTGTTCGTGAATGCTTTCGCTGACTCTGTAACATCTCCTGGTAAGCACATAACAGCCAGAGAGATCATTTCATGCATATTGGTCAACTGTCTTTTTTTTCCAGACATGACGGGAATAATATCTCCTTGCACGCCAGCCTTTGACTGGATGTCAGTGACCTCCAAACACAAACTCTGCTCTTGTGGTGTTCCTGTCTTTATCCAAGTGAAACAAATCAATGTTCTTGCACTGCAAGGCCAGTTAAATTACCACAGGCAACCTTGCTGAGTCTGCAAGTTTCAGATTTGGATTGAGTTAATGAAAGCCAAAGGGGATTCCTATATTACAACATCTCTGTTGTAAGGGATCCTAGCTAACAAAGTGTTTGGTAACATCTGATTTTATCAGTTGATAATGCATAAGAGATTAAATAAATGCATCACTGTGTAATCCTCTACAGTTCATCATACACAATATTCTAAGTGTAAAAGTGTTATTTTCAGACTCCAGAGGAGGTTATGCAAGGGCATTGGTGGGGTTAATCACTATTAGATTTTTGATAGAAATTAAACTCCTGAGGCACAGATGCTTATTAAAAATTTAATTCCTACTGGAAGTGAACAGCAACTAAGCTTCTAAATATCACGTGTTGGTAGAAATCTTCTTCTGTAATTGTGGAAGTAGGCAACTGATGGGGACAGGACCTCTCTTGTCTGGATCACTGGTTCCTCTCACTGACAAAAAGCAAGTCCTAAATTGTGACTGCCTCCCTGCAAACTGAATGCCAGGTGTGCTTGTTAATTGAGGAAAGACTAAAAGTATTTTGTGGTTATTTGCAGTACTTTTTCAGAATTTTTGACTGTTGAGCTACCTGCAATTTGTACTAATTGAGTATTTCTTTAAAAATTGGTCATAAAATGTAAGGATTGATTATAATGTCATCATTGACTTTTCTCGCCCATGGCGGTTCTGCTTCTAGAGCAAGTCTGTGATATATTCGTATGGGAAAAAACTCACAATGTCTCATTAGTAGATAAAGATGACTTCAGTTTTCAGTGCCATCCATCCACTGTAATTCATATGCACAAAGTTTAACACAATGTTAATGTTGGCCAAAATAGTATGCTAAAGAAATAGCAAAAGATTTCACAGAATTGTATTATTTTCTCCTTTTTCAGACATTTTGTTAGTTTCACTGTCCTGAGAGCTGTCTGAGAAACAGGATGGGGGAGGGGATGATTTTTTGTGTGATTATGTTGCAAACCTGAGTCATTTCCAGTGTCGAAAAAGCCTTGAGCATATCCTTGACAAATACTTACAAGCCTAAATTGTAAAGTACGAGCACCTGCAAGATGTTTGCATGCTGTTCCCTTGGCTATTTACATTTAATGTTTTCTTTCATTGTACGCTTTTCTGTCACCCTGCAGGTACCCACTGTGAGTTTTTCCTCTTACTCACACTATTTTATTTCTAGTTTTTGCATGACAAGAGGTCTCTTTGTTTTATTTTATCCTTCTCCTATGGGTTCTCCTGGGCTTCTTGTTCTCCTTCCATTTATTTTCTATTAGTTTATAGCAGCCACTATCTATAATAGCAGTCTCAGATTTCTAGAAGCTATTACTCTCTTATAGACAGGACATTTCATTGATTGTTCTGAACATAACATGTTTCAGTGATAAGATTGATGGACATGAAATCCCAAGACGACAAATTGACGAAGCTTTTAAACTAAGGGGCTGTGCAGCTTTGTAATTTCTTTTTTTAATACAGCAATTTGAAAAGGTTTATGGAGTTCATAATTTAAAAAAAAAAAAAGACATTAATAGTTAAGCACAGGCTTAGATGCTTTGCTTTGCAGGAGTTATCTTAAACATCTGCTTTGTAATGCACCATAAATACATGTTACTATTTTGCAGAAGAGTAAGAGCCAAGTTACTGCAGAAGTGTACTGACACGATCCCTTCTTCCACACCAGGTGGAAAAGAGATAAGGTGTTTCTACTGACAGTGCTGGCAGAACTACCAGCCTTTGAAGTAGAGGTGGCTTCAGATGGGTTGGAAGACACTGGAAGTTTTTGAAACGGGAGATCAGCAGAAAGCAAGCTATCAATCTTTTTCTAAGGCAGCAAAAGTACAGGCGAGCAGAAGAGGACACCCATTTTGCTTCTCTGAACTTACTGGCTGTGTTGAGCCCTGATCCACCTTTGAACTGAGAGGCTCAAAGAAGGACCAGATTCACACGCTGAGGGTCCGTCGCCTTCCCTCCACAGCGGGCAGGTGGCAGACAGCATCCAGTGTTAACAGGTGCATCATCTGCTGACCTTTGAAGGAAAACATTTAACTTTCGTATTTTACTGAGTCCTGTATGGACAATTCAATACAGAGCTATATCAAAAAAGCCCAAACAACCAACAAGACACAAAGGAAGAAGAAAGATACAGAGAAAAAGACATGAGGATCAGTATGGAAAGCACAACAGCACTGAAGTGTACAGTGGTATATCTTCATCTGTGTGTAGCAGTAGGTTCTTCATCTTCTACCACAGTCTTGGGCAAGTGTTAAGAAAGCCTGTGAATTGTTAAGACATAAAAGAGTTTTTTTTTTCTGAAGAGATATAGGAAAGATGTCTTACCATAGAAAGGAGATAAACAAGAGGTGCTGTTTTAATGTGCGTGTGTGTATAAAATGATCAGTGAGGTAAATGAGATCAGAGGTTAAGACTATATCCTTTCTCTAGCAAAACTGGAGCTAATCAATTTTATGGGAAAGTATAAAATTCCTAAGTGATAAAGACTGTACTTTTCCAGAGGTGTAGTATATTGAGCCCATGGAATTCATCATTGCAGTAAGTAATCAAGGATGACAGTTTAGCAAATTTAAAAATGAGACTAGATGGTTACAATCTCAAAATTTAGAGCTGTCACAACTGTAGGTACTTAGAAAGGAATGGGTTTGTTAAACAGAGGCTCCAGAATTTAAGCTGAATTGTAACTACTAGAGCTTAGATGACTACAGCTGTGAAGAACTGTTATTCTATTGTCACTCTTGCAGCGTTCTTACATGTTCCTCTGAAGCACCCAGTGCTGGTCAGACTGAGAGAGATGGAAAGATGGATCAGAGGGACTGAAGATCTCATTGTAAAACAGTTCTTAAGATTATAATCAAACTCTCCACCCCCATGTAAATAACCTGGTCTATTATATTGCAGCAGTAATTTAGACTGCCTCCTTCCCACACTTCCTCTACCGTGTTTTTAGATTTGGAAGTTATTTTGTTTGCTGCTTTGTAAAATACAAATAATTTAATTCTGAGTGAAGGTAGTTAATACATGGGAAACAAACTCCATATTATATTGTCCAATACATGGTGGATTGTAATTTGTTATGCAACTACCATAAATAGAATTTTAAATTTATGATGTCTATAAGTAATAGAAGCAGACACTGAAAATAATAAACAAGTCAGAATATTTATCATACCACAGAGGCAGTAAGTTTACCACATCAGCTAACAGGCAGCAGATGAAGACTACAATTTTGCATTTGCATTTACCTATAGGATTGTAATGAAGAGACATATATAAAATGTGTCTTTTGGCCTTTGTTATTGCTATGAGTCAGAGAAAAGCTGTGTAATAACATGCAGACAAGAAAGTGCATCTAAGCACACATCTCTACCTTGCTAGTCTATGGAGCTTATGAGTTCAGGCAAGACAAAGCATTACCCATCTTCCCAGCTGGACCTGGTTCAGATGAATACACAGCTCTCCATAGACATCAGCTAATATCCAAAACAGCAAAGTTTTCCCTTAGTAGGGTGCGTAACATCTAAGGGAAAGACACTGAAGCTCTTGGAGCTGAAAATCTAAGATTGTTGTCATTTTTGTCTTCATGGCACCCAGAGTAGATCAGGGCCCTGTTGGGCAAAGCTGTGTCTGAATGTGTAACATAAAAGCATCTGAGCTCCCAGGAGTTTACATGTTAAGAGGGGATGCTGTTGACTCAGAAGAATGATATAGCACTGTGTTGAGATGCATCCCTTATGATACGATCTCCGCGTGTGAATTATGGTTTGTCTTCTGTTTAAGAACCCAGATGTCCTATTCTTCAGCACACATCCCTGTGCCAACTTTTATAATTGGGACCATACTAGATACTACACGGATGTTTTCATCTAGTACCGTGTTATGTATTAAAGGGGAGTGGTTTGGTTTAAAAGTGAAAAACAACACAGTGAGGCTAAACTGCCAGATCTGTGAGATTAAGCTGCCAGATCTAAAATGCCTGAACCATATGGTGCACAATATGAAAACTGACATTTTTATTTTCCTGGGGACTCTTGGAAAGTAAATGCATAACAGATGCAAAGTATCAAGGTGCCTGAACACCGTTTTCAAGTCACAGTGCAACAAGGTTTAAAGCTTTGCAGTGCAATCCACAGAAAGACCATGTTTATACAAGTAGAGTTGTTGAATCTTGCCTCTAACATAATTTTCCCTCTCACATTATTTCTCACCTTCACTGAGAAGGCATTGAGTCGGGCTCTGGAGGGTTGGGCGTATCTTCCTGTAGCTTACTGAGCCTATGTCCTGTGTGCCAGAAGCCTTAGAGTAACCTATGAACTTTGGGTAAATATGGACACTTATGGACTGCAAACTGCTTAAGTTTCATGATAGAGTCCTGTTGCCATATACCACAGTATTTGGAATCCTCTTTGTGTTCAGGACACTGAAGACCAAGATCTGCACTCAAGAGCTGTACGCATGTTCTTTAGGCAGTAGTCCAGCTTTTGTACTTCCTTACTACCAGGCTTTGTTTGTGATCTCTTTGTTTGGTGAAGCAAGACGTAGGAATTTCTTTTTCAATCTCTTTGCAATGGAGAGGACATGGTAAGGAAAGTTTTGCTTCTAAAAGTTTAAAACCTTAGGGAAGTACTCTTTTTTCCCTTTTCTGCTTATTACATTTCTCAGAAAAGATTAAAAGAAAGCAAAGGAGGGTGGGGATTCAAATGCATGTATTTTTTTCTTGAAACTTTCAAAATTACAAAGATCCTAAAAATTAAAAAAAAAATTGAATTCGTTATTGATTTTGTACCTTAGCCAAATACAAAGCATGTTCCAATAAATATCTAAAATCACAAAACCCTTCCCAAGAAGTCTAGAGTCTGGCTTGTAATGTCGTGATGCTTGGAATCTGCACATGAGCACACAGAATAATTTTTGAAAGAGAAATGATTTCTAGAGGATATCTGAACTGAGGATTGGGAAGCCGCTGTTTCTGGTGTTCAGTGCAAAGATTGGCCCCATGGGCTTTGCACCTCCGGTGCTTAATTCCAGGGCCTGAAGACATTGTTCCTCTCCAGAAGTGTTGTCCATCAGGACACAGGACCATCTCAGAGGGCAGCCCTGCCGTGCCAGCACTGTGGGAACAGGCTCCCAGATGTTCTGTGGGGAGGCAGTGGCCACTTTGGCCACCCCTGTCCTCTGGGATCCGCTTTTAAGCTGATGCCTGAGGCTGGGGCTGCCCTTCTGCTCACTGGCTGGGGTGATGAGACAGCCCTGGCTGCTGGCCCTGACCTGCACCTCCCCAGGAGCCCCCATGACCCCTGATTCGCAGGGAGCAGCCAGCAAGTGCCACTTGAAATGCCAGTGCTGTTAATCTGCTGCTGCCTGCCAGACCCCATAATGGTGCCGGCTGGAAGGCAAGACCTTCCCTGCCAGCAGCACTGCATGGATCAGGCAGATCTCACCCCTGACCTGAACAACAAAGACCAATCAACTTCATCAGCTTTCAGCTTTACACACTGGAAGAAGGGCATCTTCCCGACCAGCTGCACTGAGAGGTCAGCTCATGAGGACAAGGACTCCAATCTGCAATTCTACAGGAGGAAGCAAAACAAAATTAGTTGGGTTGATGCTGGAGGTTTGGAGCACCTACCTGCCCATGGGATTATTGTAATATCCTCCACATGGAGTTAATCTTGAAGATCCTATGGAAGTTACAGCTGGTGCAAAGTGTCCCAACAGGCAAGGAAAAAGGCCTTACAGAATTAAGGAGGAGTAAAATTGCAAATCAGCCCAAAGGGTGATTTGCCTGGTTTGGATAAATGCTGTGGCTTTATGAAGAGAGAGGAAATGCAGAGCACCTCCATGGTGCAGTTGTGCTCCCAACAATCCATAAAGGCCTAACCCCAGCACTAGATTACCAGATGCTCAGGGGTTCACTAATCCGCTAGCTATTACATCTGCATTCCAGGGTTTTCATAAGAAATGCTACAGCCAAACCCTTTAAATACCTCTTGAAGCAATGACATACTTTAGAGATTCCCTCTGCCCTTCCCTCAGGACCAGGAGGGAATTGCACCCACGAGATATCCCCTCTCTAGAAGAGACGTGGGTAACACCAGGCTTAAATCCTCAGAAGTTCTTGAGGATGGTGGAGGAAAGCTGTTCTAGCAAACATTGCAGTGTTAGATGGGTTCCTCTTCTTTGCTCTCACAAATAAACCTTTAGCTTAGGTTTTAAGAACAATGGCATAGGAAATGTTTTCAGGCGTGTTGGTTGATATTCAAAGCAAATGTCTATTCAGATGCATCCAGGTAGCTGGAAAGCTTGATACCATACCTGAGGCCCAGACATGAACTTGCTGTAGTGAGAGAATCATAAATCCTTTTGCTAACCTAATGGCAAAAAATGTAGTGCTCAAGTTTTTTCCCATCGGGTTTCAGGAGTAAGTTAATTCATAACATCAATTTGTCAACATTTTCCATGTAACTGACATAGATGCAGTTTCTTCTGGATCTTCTGGACTATGTAAAAGGTGGTACTGTTTTGAGTTGAGAAATTCTGTTGTGATCCCTTTCTCTCATGCATTGTAGAGTATGTATTTGATGTCTGAACTGGAATAATTGTCTGCTATTATCAGTCCGCCATAACTCATTCCTCATTCATTAGTAAAATTTTGTCTTCTCCTGAAATGTACTTTTGTAGTTGAAAGGCAAAAGCATTAATAATCAGAAGCGCTTTGTCCTGCATAAAACATTCCATCCTGCAAAATGATTGGTCTGATTGATTGCCTAAATTGCAATACACTGTTTCTCTTCTCTTTTTGGATGGACGATAACTAGGAAAAGTCCTGAGGCAACAGAGTAGGTTTTGATTCTATTAAAGAGAGGCTATAGGGAATTTTCTGCAAAAATCAACAGAGGAAATGAGTAATTATGGCTGATAAGTAAGCTTAGGAAAATGTGAAGCCTTTACAATAGTTCCCACCCTCTTTTTGCAGAAGGTACCATGTTCGTTTATGTGAGATATATTCAAGCTCTATATCCAAAGATACCTCAGGCCATCTTCTTGGGGGACAAAAGGAACTGTGATTTGGATAAAATATTTGTCCTCCATTGCAAGGAATTAATTGATTTTTATTAATTAAACTAAGAATTAAGGGAAGTTTCTTGCCCCTTATTCCCAAGTTTTGATTGCGAGTTCCAGGAGGGCACAGACTGGTGCATTTAGAAAGTACTCCAGTACTATAGTACAGAATATTAGGAAACCAAAGTGATAACATGCCACCATCTTACCAGACCAAGTTGCATGTATGTGCATGAACCACCGGGATTTTACTTTTTTGTCAGGAAGCACATGACTTGTAAGTGTGCTCGGACACTTGCAGTGTGGGAAAGAGAGTAGGTGACAACACCGTGACAGGGGTCTGGATTCTTCCAGGTTAGTAATGTGACATAGCAAAGGTCTCTATACTCACTTATCAGGGAACCATTAGGGAGATATTTTAATAAAAATAGAACATTAAATAAAATGAAAACATCATGAATCACCAAGAAGTCGCAATATAGTCACTATGGAAGTGGATGTAACTTCAGTTATCACATTTATTCATAAACTAGAATCTCCATAAACAACATTGAAATAATAGTGGTACTTTGCACTTAAAAACTGAATTTGGGCCACAATTGTATTTGCACATTTTTATTTGAAAGAGTGAGGAACTTAAGTTCAATGTCCTGATTAATGTGATTTCTTAGACCGGTTCTGAATTTGGTACTTTTGCCTTAAACACTTTTCCACTGAAATGAAAAATGTTTGAGTTGTTAAACACCAATATTTGGAAGTCACAGATAGCTGTGATTCTACTATACATTACAAATCACTCCAAAATTCACCAGGATACCATTATTACTTTTCCAAACAGTATTTGCATTAAGATTAGCTTTATTCTATGCAACACTGAAAAAGAACGTAGTCTGATAGAGAAGATGACTGAAAATCTTAAACTAGTGTCTTTCTCTTACTGAATCTTTTGCTTTGGTTAATTTTTTGTTTTCCTACTTATTATCAAAACATTATTGATATGTCTAATTTTGCTCCATTTTTGTACAGCTTCATTGCAGTAATTCAGTGCATAAATAAGTACAAGAACCAGTGCACAATTCCATCAATTTCTATGAGAGTGGATCAAAACATCCACGTGTTAAATCTTCATGATAAGGCATGTGAAACCCTAAGTTTACCTCAAAAAGTAAAACAGACACTTGAAAATGTACTATCTAAAGCCATATTAAAATACAGGAGGTGATTTTAAGTTTATAAAATAAGAGTTTAGTGAAAATGGAGCCATTTCCAGGGGGCTGTTTAATCCAGTTTGTGCTCTGAGTGGTAGGATATGAAAGTTCATTAATCAGATGAACTTGGGGCTCTCCCAGATACTGCCGCAGAAGAATACTACAGCTGGTTCAATTAAGCACACCCACCCTGTGCTGCAGAGACTTACCCGCGAAACCCACCCACAAAACATACCAAACCAAACCAAACCAAACCAAACCCCAGCTGTCCTTTGCTTCTCCTGCTTTTGTGCAATTGAGGAATTGCCCTTTAATCTTGCTGCTGAACATTTTATAGGCAACAGCTCCACACTTAAAGGCAGTTTTGGGAACAGCATTTTATTTGAGATTGAGTTCAATCATACACTTGACACTGTATTATAAGGAAGGTACATCCTCTGTTTAATGTGTTTCTTTCTCTGTGCTGCAAAACACACTAGAGTCAAAAGGCAAATCCTTTGGATTTACAGAGCAGCTGTATCCCTGTTCAAAGTGAGAAGCAGATGATGTGTCTTCTTCAGGAGGTGCGATTTCATAGTTAAATATTTCCATAACTTTTTTGTTGAAGCTTTTTCCACTTGGGGAACACCAAAAACTTTAGAAGACTTAGGAACTACTAGAGGGATGGGAGCTGTTTTCTCACCGGCTCTTGTTGACTATGCCAGTGTATGACACTTAGAGATCCAGTCACTGTGTCTCAGGATGTCTCCATTCAGCTTGCTGTGGCAGCACTTGTTTATTGTCCTAAACATCCCCCAGGTCACTCTGCTTGTAAGTGATGAAACATCCAAATTTTTCCTTGGTGGTAGAAAAGGGAGTGTCTTTGTGCAGGAGTGGAGGAGGAAGGAGGTAAGACAGCAAACTGCTGATAACATCAACCTCATTGAGATGTTTGGAGCTACCTGATCCAGTCTACCAAATTTCCATGTACCTGGTTGAAGGGGATAGCAAAAGCTACGGTTGGCTCTACTTGCATCTGTGATAGAGTTGCTGTCCTTTGGGGTATCTAAAAATAGCAGTCAAAATGGTTTAGTTTTGTCTTCATTCTTGGAGGCAGAATCCTTAGCAAGGGTTCAAAGGATCCCAGTGTACATTTAGAAATGCATTAACATTCTTGAATGCAAATCTTTTATCCAATGGTTTTAAAAGCTACATCCTCCCCAGGGATTTAAACTCACAGATTTATTCACACATCATCACTGTATATAGTAGTAACACACAGAACATATACATTTTAATGTATAGGAATTACACTAGAAGACAAAACCAGGGTTCATCATATCATGATAGAGGATGCCATGTACCCAAACATATTCAGCAAGTGTATACTCTACTCAGCATAATACTTATGTTTCATTTTGGCAAAGGAATAGTGAAAAATCAAGGTAAACGGGGAAATGAGAGTTTGATATTGTCAAATTCAGTATGAAACCATTTCCCTCAGCAACGATAAAGTAATTTTTAAGGTAGGTAGTAGATAATACCATGGTTATGTATACAACAAATAACGCCAAAAAGTCGTACAAATAATTGCACTCATTTTCACTACCCTAAAGCATTTATGGCTCTTGATAAGCCTCATAATAAAGTGAGTGGACAGTTTGTGTAGTACTAAATTTTTGATGTTTGTGTTCTCCTCCCTTCCTTTGAATTCTTTCCCCCTTAGAGTGCAGTAAATTATCAGTACATCTGAAAAAACAACAACAACAAAAATCTGTTTCTTCATTAGAATACCTTGCTTTTATGTCTAGAAGCAGTTTCAAATTTTGGGAAACATGCAACCATAGACCTTAGTTTTGCAAGCTTCATGTTTGCAGTGGAATGGTTTCCATTCCAAAGAATTTTGTACGTATTAGATGAATTCCTGAAACACGTCTGAGAAGCACTCATATGCATGCAATTGAAATGCCACTGACAAATGCTGAAAATGAATGGAGTGTGTTTTAACAGCATTTATGATGTTATCAACAAACAACTGGGTGGATTTTTTATGATGTTATAGTTCTGACATAAAAATTTTCTGGATAAAACAAGACATGTTCTTGGAAGTTTGAGTTTTTTAAAAAAGTATGGAAAACACCCATGAATTTCTCTAGGCTTTGAAGTATTTTTCTGCACTAATCATTAAAACGGTGGATTTGTTGAAAGCTTTTTGTAGTGAAAGACCATTGGCAATACAGATCTAGGCCTCGAGAAAGCTGAGATCTCGATTCCATTTTATGTGGAAGTGCCGAGATTCATGAGTAAGTTCTACTAGCACATTCATGCATAACTGATAGGGAGCTGTGATACATTTTGGTGACAAGCTAGGAAGACACCTTATTAAAGTCTTCCTGAAAAATCATCCTGAGATCATATGGGGCTGCTAGGGTCTATTAATCAAAAGACTCTTCACTTCAAGTGTCATAAAGCAAAATAAAACATACTCATTATTACTTGCAGGTCACAGAAAAAGATATTTCAATCTATCATAAGCATAATGTAAGCTGAAAGAAGAGCTTTCTCTAAAAAATCCTCTTGGAGACAGGGTATGGAAAGATAGTTTTGGCTTTAAATTGAAAATCACCAGGAATAGCAAACAAGTTTTGTTTTCATCTGATCACAGTAAGTGCCTCATTATTCAAAACACAGGCATTAAGCTCTCACACAAGTTTGGTAAGTTTTAGTTTTTATTTTTAAGGTAAAAACCTCGGGCTAGTTGAGAGTTCAATTCATGTGAATTCTGTATCATCAATGCGTTCGCAAGAGATTCAATGTATAAAGAAACAGTTTGTTCTTGAAACACCACTAAACCTAATTATTTCAGTGCAAATCCATGGAAGCATTAATAGGAAAGATGGGGATAACAGTTTTCTAGATGTCATCTGCTTAAGCTGGAAATGCATGTAAGTGGATGATAGCTAGCTAAAAGTCTTTTGACAGTGAAGCTATGCCAAGAAATACCAAAACGTGACAATACATCAAAAATTAGACCCTTCTGACTTTATGTTTAAGTGCATTTAAGAGACAATTACAATGCACTGACCTTTTCCTAACTTTACATACAGGAATTCACATTTCTGCTCTACATAGTTCTGTAATACGGGATCCTGAGTCAGTGATTTGCTATGTTGTTATTGTCATGTCTGGTTTTGTCACATACAGGAAAGCTATCAGGGCTGAACTGGATGACACTGCTAAAAGGTTGTTTATATACCCTTAAGGAAACATCTGCTGTCAGAGATGGTCAATTGTTTTTATTAACTGCCAGCTGTAAGCCTTAAACCGCACCAGGCTGACTGTCCTGGCACCACTACTATAATCAAATGGCCTTGAAGGGCTTGCTCCTGTAGCACTGTTTACTAACAAATTAGCAAAACACCTTCATAGCCATTTCAAGCCAGGATATCCACTGAGTTGCGGTTAGCTAGTGGTGGTGGCAGGGCCAGGAGAAG
>NW_009258755.1:3844848-3853735 GCF_000687185.1 Egretta garzetta
TTAGTAGCCAGTATTTTCAAACCACCTCCAGCCCAGCCTGGCTAGGACCAAGGCAAATGCTTCCCGGGATCCAGACCTCTGCACAAGCTGGCATGGGCACTTTCATTACATGTAACATAAAGGACAAACTAAAGTTTTTTTTTACCAATTTTCTTTCCCTCAAACTGTGGCTCCACTCCTCATTCAGCTTCAGGGTGCATGTCACCATTCATGGCAATGACTCAGTTCCCATCGCACTGTGCTGCCACCACCAACCTCCCACCAGTGATGCCCCATTACATACAAAGTTGGATGTATTCAGCACGTTCTTAACCCTTATGAGGATTCAGAGAACAGAAGTGTCTCTTTTCCCGATACCTTTTTTCTAAATTAATAGTCACATGCCAGACTGGTTCTCTATAGCCCAATTAGACAATGGGATAATGTCAGCTGCTTTTCCCCACATCACCCTTGGAAGGCAGCCAGAAAAATTAGTATAGCTGGTTTATGACACACCACGCCAGCTGTACAGGTACCTTGTTAGTCTTTTGACTGCCAGCCAAGGAGGGTTACACTGAAAGCAGATCTCTGGGAAATCATGTGTGATTCTGAAAATGCAGTCTCAAATTTAAGTTTCATGGCTTAGATTTAGGGAGGGTGCATTATTGATGTGATTCTTTTGGTATCAGTGGAATTACTAAAGCAATTATAAAAGCCCAGTCTGAGATCTTCATAAGATGCTGTTGTTCCCAGTGTTGAGCAGAAGAGTCTGCCTCGGTCTGTATGGAAGGAGGAGGATTACTGACATTACCCAGTCAGCTTCTTAAATTCTGACCGACAACTTTTACTTTTCTGCATTGTGAAGCAATTAATTTCCTCTATTTGAATGCTTATGATCAAATGTATTTATGTTATTAAGTACTTGACATCAATATTTAGTTGAAAGCTAGATTTACTTTTTTTCACAAAGCTATGCCCTTCTTAAATAGGACCATTCTGCCCTACAGAGTTGGAGAAGGCTAGGAAATTGGAAAATTTATATAAGCAAGAGCTGATTTAAATTGTCATGAACTCGTGCTTTTACTTTTGCTTACAACCAGGACTCTTCTTGGAAACTTTTTCATGATCTTTCATGAGGTTGCAATGAGCACAGATAAGTCTTCCGTTTATCTTTTGAACTGTGCGTAGTTTGCTATAGATGGATAAATTCTTCAGGTTCTCTACTTACAGAGATGGTGTAGAATTTGAACAGCTGGGATATTCAACAAACATGTACTGAAAATGCTAGATCATCCCTTCAGTTCCAGTATCTTATCTGGCTTCTCTTTCTCCTTTGAATTTTTAATCTGGAAGATTAAAAATCAAGCACTAGGGTCATTTCTGTGGCCTGCAGTAAAAAGGCTGGAGTTCATCTATTCAGAGCTGTTTTAACATTTGCGGTTAGAATTTTTAGCAAATACTTTCTGGACTCTGTAAGAATGTTCATGTTTTGGTTTGAACCACAAAGATGCAGGAGTACTTGTAAAAATACCAGCTGAAGCATAGATTTAGCAACTGCAAAGTCACTTGCATACTTCAAAACCTGAAGGAATCCAGAATGGATTAAGTTGCTTTAAGGACCTGAACTGCTCCTCATGGAAGGAATTATTCTATGGGGGATCCTGGCACCATCACAGGCATCAGGGTGAAGGATACTCGGCAACAGCCATCTCACGAACTGCTGTGGGAGTCTGGCCTAGTCCGTGGGATAACTTTTTATTGAAGTGAAAAAGAAAGGGCTGCTGCAAGATAGAGCACTTCCCTTATCTGCCTTGCTCTCATCACAAGTTGGTTTACACTGCAGTTAAACCCTAATTCTAAGGGCTTGTAAATGCCTTAAGAATTCCTCTGCTTTCCTTTCTGTCCTAGCCTCTAGCTCTGTGCTTTACTTTTAGGTAGAATGGTAAAAAATTTCATCCATGTACCCTGTTGAATATGTGGAGCTTCCATATACACAGTTACTTTTAGAGAATATAAATGTGGCTAATTAGCAGTAACATTGGTTTTTTATTGCTACATAAAAGCTACATACATGGTTTTTTAATTTTCTGGGGGGAGAGGTTGACAGGTGTGGGAGAAATAATGCCAGGCATTGCTCCTGGTGCTAGCTGCTGCTGTAAATGAACGTGTTTATTCTGTATTGACAATTTAAACTAAACAGATAAAATTAATGGAATTTTTGCCTGAACAAAATTTTGTATTACTGATTGTCTAAGTGAACCTCCTCCCGCTCCAATAACAACTACACGTCTTAACTGAGCAGATCAGTAATTGTGAAACAGTTTTACACACTTTTTCCATTTCTTCTGAAGCCACTGTGCACTGCTTTGGATCTGGTTAGAGCCATCTGTTTTATTAGCAATTAGCTCAAGACCGAGAATTAGACGTAGTTGCAGGACGAAGACCAGAAGGTGCAAAAGCCTGTTTCTGGTCAGTCAATGTCATTTGTTATATGAAATACCGTGCGCATACACATACGGGCACAGAAACAGAAAAGATTCACAGGTGGACAATGTGAGCAATGATAATGCAGTGACAGCCTTCTGGTCTAAATCTCATCAACACGTACACTGAGGGTAATGAAAACATTATAAAAATAAAGTAAATGAGAACTGGATCAGGCAGCATAAAAGAACAGTCTATAGCAAGTGCAGAGAGTTCAAGTCTATAAAGAAAAGTGCTTCTGAACAAATGAGAGTTTCAGAAAACAAAGGATGTTCAACATTAAAAGGTGATGCAACCAAGCATCTCTGAGGAGAAGCATATCGAAGCCTATAATGATATCTGCTTCCTTGCATTAAACAGAAACATTTCAAACAAGCACATTCCCAGCTATTAGTTTGTATCTTCACAGCTGGTAAAATATGATGTAATCCCCTCTGCAATCAAGCTATCCAAAAGCAGCAAGTTAA
This sequence comes from Egretta garzetta, assembly GCF_000687185.1. NCBI lineage: Eukaryota > Metazoa > Chordata > Aves > Pelecaniformes > Ardeidae > Egretta > Egretta garzetta. Next base: position 3,847,779 of record NW_009258755.1, read on the forward strand.
AAAGACCATAAAATAAAAGTAGACTGTGAGGATTTACAGTATAAACATTATGCTCATGCCAGCAGCATTGCTGGAACTACAAAGCAATGAAAACTGCTCTCTGGTATGACTTTTCTTCCTGCTGTAAGTTTGCTCCCTCTCTTTTACATTCAGTTAGCCTCCTATAGCTGTTAACTGAGGCACCTATAGTGCAAATGCTCTATTTCTGTGAGGTATATAAAGTTGTGTATGCTCCATTCTGCCCTAAATTATATTCTGCTCTTCTTTCCTTTTTTGTCCCACTCTGGTGTTTTGCTAGCAGTAAAGCATCTGCTTCCCTTATTCCATTGCCTTGCTTGATCCCACAGCCTCTGAAGTAAAAGAACAGACTGATGTAAAGCTATGACAGCAACAGATGAGGCCTCTTGGTATTTACGCTTTGGACACTGCTGTCTGCTGTGCAGTTTCTGGTACCTTGCTTGAGCTAAATAATGCAGTCATCTACCAACAGACTGTTGAGAGAATGATTAATAGAGTTTGGTATTACTAAGTAGATGACATGCTTGTCCCATTTGTACCAATAAGGCTTTTGAAAATACTCCTAATGGGACTCCTTTCCTGCAGTGTGGGTAGAAATATTAGAAGATAGTATAATTTGCAAACTTTCTAAGTATCTAGGCATAATTCCTCAGAGCATCTGCAGTATCTGGATAGCTGCAAATGACTCGTACACCTGTTCCTGAATATTTTATGTTTAAACTTTGCAACATCAGTTTTCATTTAATATTTTAGTATTCTTATGAAATTTTCTTCTGTGGTCACAGCTTATCTCTTCACCCTGTGTCCTTCTTTCATCTAGAGTGTCAAATAAACAAGAGGAAATAACCTGAATGTTTTATAGTAATAAACTGACATAAATTGCTCTGAACTGACACATGTTGCTCTAAGCAATTTTTCTTCATCTTTCAGCATGGAAAGTATGCAGCTTCATTTGACATTAGGTTTTCACAAGCTACCTAAATCCAACACAGATGCAGCTCTTGGAAAAATAACATCTCTTATTCTTCCTAGACAGGTCTTAGATATTTCAGAAATAACATAAGCTAACATGAACAAATATATTTGGCAGCTGAGTCTAAACAAAGAAGTGGTATCTTCTACTCTTCTGGAAAATTTGTTATGGGTGGGAACCACAGAAGTGGTACCTTTTTTCATTTGTCATCCTGTTGAATTCAGTGATATGATCCATGTTAAATAGATATCTATTCAATATAAATAAGAATGATACAACCCAAGCCAAAATATTTAGACATATAAGGTATTATGTTGAATTACTGAGCTCACCATTAAAACAAATGATGTTGCTTTGGGAGGGCACTTCTTTTCATACTTGTCACGTGATCATCAAACAACCTTAGGACTTGTTTTCAGTGTATCTGTTTTGACACTCAATTACTTGCTACACTGCCCTGAAACTACATTTTACCTATGCCCAAATTAAAAAATAATGCTCTCCTGCCTGTCCTTTTCTTTTGACTCCTTCTCTGACGAAGGAAAACAAGGAAACATCACAGTAGAAAGCAGTGTCAACACTCACAAGGTCAAGGGATAATCTTAACGGGGGCCTGAAATACTAAATGATTTGCCAATAATCCAGAAGGTCCCACATTAAAAGCAATTTTAATAAGATGAGTTATTCACTGATTCAGGTTCAGGGAGGATACGTGATTGGTTTTATAGTCATTGGCCTTATTTTCTCAATTTCATTTGCAAGCTGGATTGCACCCTGGGCTGTAATGCAGAACAGTTTTGGACTCTGGAGCCTTCACTTGTGGTTCTGCATTCATTCAGTATGGATGTATGGTGAAGAGAAAAAATTGTGTCCTTCCTCTGAAGGCTAAACATAGCTTGGCCTGCTGTGCTCTTCTAGACTAAATACAACATGTCACGAACACGCAAGTTTGAATGCAACTCACTTGAGTGTTGACCAAAGTGTCAGCATGAGTTTCTGCTTTATATTTTGTCAGAAGGACGGTGTTCAACTGGAGGCATGTTGCCTATCTTTGCCTTTCCTTAGTGTCTGAGAGAGCAGAGATCCTAATTTTCAGAAAGACAGAGAAAGTGTCTTTGCCTTCATTATCTCAAACTAAGATCTGAGAAAAGCTTGAAGACCTTCTATAAGCTCCTTTTTTAAGATCAAAGGGCAAAGATTAAGGGCAAAGAGGGGAGAACTGATTTAAATGTCCTGCTTGTGGTTTAGAAATCCACTGCAGTAAATTTTCTTCACTAGCAATCTCTGTGGTTGCTGAGCTTCACACATATACCTTGAGCAACCAAATTATCTTTTGCATGTGTTGCCTTGAAACATGTAACATAAATTGCATAAATGCTATTTATTAACTCCAAATTTAATTTTAACTCACTTCCTCACTATTCAAGTGCTTAGCATGCTTTTAGAGTATAAGCCATTCCTTAGAATAACTTTATTTAACAAATGAAGTTGCTCCTCTTCTTCTTAAAAAGGTCTATATGTAGGTTTCTCTCTCCCTCCAGCCTTTTCTGGGGCTTGTTAATGCACCTCTGAGACATGAGGCTTACCTTAGCCTAAGGGAAAATGTTTTCCTTCGAGCATCTCCAGAAAATTTTGACAGCCAATCAGTGACACTCCTGGAAAAGAGGGAGCACCTGAAGGGTAAGAATTCTCAGAGTTCAGTAGGAAAACTTTTCCTTCCATCCACCACCCACACTGCTCCCAAGGTCTATGGGAATAAAACAGCCAGAGGTTATCCAGAATCTCTTCCAGCAGCACCAAAACCTGATGAAGTCAAAAAGTCATGCTCAGACAAGGATGCTTTGTGTGAATCCCAGTGCCATGCCATGGCCTTTCCTGACACAAGATCTTTCTCCTTTCAGGTTACTTATCACAGTCCTCTCTTTTATCATGTTCTTTTATTGTCCATCCCTGTGACAACTGTTTTTTGTGACCTTTGATATGGTTATTTGTGACATTAACTTCTGAAAGTAGGAACATTTTCCTTCTTTAATAAATTACTGCTTTGTCCAAGTGGTCCTTATAGCACCATGTGTTGGGTACCTGTCTTTATCACATGCTCTTCTGGTCAGTGAAGTCTCTTGCGTTATCTCATTGTAGGAGATCACAAATCAATCAATTACCTGAACCTCACAGAATGTCAACCTTTCATTTTAGTGGGAGGCTAAGATGGGAAGGATTGCAAAATGCCGAAGAACATGAAAAGGACACCACGAAGAATTCTGAAGGCTTTAAAAATACATTTCTGAAGTTTTCAAATGCCTTATTTAATACATGGACTACCCTCCTGTGAAGAAGAGGTGTACTAGTGTTTTATAAGCTCTGGGTAGGTGTATATCCCAAGACACAAAAAGACTAGGCATTCTCTTGGGTAGAACAATGAGAAAAGAAACTTGGATGAAGCCCTGGCTGCTTTACTCTAGCCACAGAATAAATCACTCATATATTCCAATACTGTTAATTTCTTTCTGCTCCTAATCCAGTGTGGCCTTTTGTAAGAAACCCATGCTGTACCAAATAAATAACAAGGGATTCAACTGAAGTACAATGAAAGAATAACAACTTAGGTATAGTATGAATAAGTGGAAGTTAAATATGTATGTTCCTGTAATTTTAGATGCCTATGACTATGTAAATGTAAACTCATACCTTTTATAAATAGGTTTGTAATTCACTGAAGCCTTACATTTTGAGAGCTTTGGGGATTTTATTAGGAAATTTCACAGTGAGTGATTACTCAGTCAAAAGTGTATTGGACCTGCTCTAAGGGAAGACCCAACTACACTGTTTTGAATTAAATTAGATATAGTAACGGAGAAGTACTTACAGTCACTTGTATAGTACAGGTTCTCCATCAGTTCGATTATGATGTGTTACATATTTTTGTACTGTGATGAATGTGAGGTTGATAGAATGAAAGGAGATAGCTAAACATCTGTTACACATTTGCATTTCAGGTGCGAGCATGAAAATAAAGCTTCATTTTTCATATTTCACCCTGTGTACCCTATTCTCATTATATTATAGTCTTCTATATCTTAAAACCGTAGCTCCTCTGTTTCTTCACATTCAAGGCCTGATTCTAATCTCATGCTGCTCTAAATTAGGTGTTGCCCCATTAAAATGGAGGATCTAGATCCTGATCTCATTGTGTGTAATCTGAAGGAAGTCTTTGCAGTTCAACAGAGGTACTTTGAATTTTCATAAGATAACTGTAACCAGACCCAACTCTAACTGCATGTGTATGTAAAAAGCCAATATAAATTAGATCAGAATCAAGTCTGTGCTATTTGTTCTTTCTCTGGAAAATAGTTGATAACATGTTTGCTTTTAAATATAATGAGTAATATTCTAATCACAGTCAGTTATCCTGAGCAATTAGCAGAATGCTTAGAGAATATTTATTGCTTGAAGCACTTCCCAGCTGATACTTAAGTTTAATTCCTTCTTTTTCTTATTTCAGATTCCCCATGCTTCCTGTTTCCATGGAGAAATTCCAATGTGTGCTAGAGTAGACATCAGCAACAATATTTAGGGGCCCTAAGGACAATCATTCCATTTTGAGAGAAAGGTAAGTCAGAATTATGCCACCATTAATGAAAAATAAATAAATAAAATTAGAATCATAGAACAGCCCAGGTTGTAAGAGACCTTGAGAGAACATTTGGTCTATATTTTTGTGGGAAAGGGAGCTTAGATGAGATTATGTGGCATCATCTCCAATCACATCTTGAAAACATCCAGTGATGAGGACACTACTACAGCCCTGTTGAGGTTGTTCCAGTGAACGATTGTTCTCAGTGTAAAAGATTTCTTTCTTATGTCAAGATAAACCTCTCCTGGTGCAACTTGTACCCTTTGCCATGGCCAGTGCATCACCTTAATACTTGCAAAATTGTATTTCACTCTGTGTGAGAAAATAGTTCTCTGCACTTTTAATTCCTTCCCCGATGTTTTCAGAATCATGCAAGATCAAAGGTAGCTTTACTGGAGACAGAAGATTGTGTTTGCTATAAAGGTCTTCACTGTGGATGTTTTGATATGGTCTCTGTGAGAAAGGGTCTCTGGCTTTTCCGTGTATGACTGCACCCATTCCATCCAGCTTTGAGATCAGCTGGATGGAGATGGGGGCTGCTATCAGGCAGTGGATGCACTGTGTTTTGGCAGCCCTCCTTGGAAAGACTTGCTGTTGCTGGATAGCTCAGCTTCACTGAGAGACTTGGACTGAACAGAATCCTTCATCCAACTGTTAAAATGTTACCCACTCTCACTCACCTTGGGTTTATGACTTAATTATGGTGGTTTAACTAGGCTGGTCTAACATTAGGCTAGAAACATAACTGGGAATTGTATGGCGCTAATCTGTATTTAGCGAAAATCACGTACTGTTAAAAGCTGCCTTTACTAAGCCTAAAACCACACGTATGCAAAGTTACAACCCGTGTTCTTTAGTGAGGCACTTCATCAATGACCTTGAGTACCATGAATGGAAGCCATATTTTCTATTCTTCTTCTGCAAAGCCTTTGACACGGTCCCCCACAGCATCCTTCTCTCTAAATTGGAGAACTATGTATTTGATGGGTGGACTGTTTGGTGGATAAGGAACTTTCTGGATGGTTGCATCCAGAGGGTAGTGGTCAATGGGTCGATGTCCGGATGGAGGCCAGTGACGAGTGGTGTCCCTCAGGGGTCCATACTGGGACCGGTGCTGTTTAATGTTTTCATCAATGACTTAGATAGCGAGATTGAGTGCACCCTCAGCAAGTTTGCAGATGACACCAAACTGAGTGGTGCGGTTGACACACCAGAAGGATGGGATGTCATCCAGAGAGACCTGGACAGGCTGGAGAGGTGGGCCTGTGTGAACCTCATGAGGTTCAACAAGGCCAAGTGCAAGGTCATGAACTTGGGTCGGAGTAACCCCCA
>NW_009258755.1:3853766-3859548 GCF_000687185.1 Egretta garzetta
CGGTCAGCAATGTGCGCTGGCAGCCCAGAAGGCCAGTAGCTTCCTGGGCTGCACCAAAAGCAGTGTGGCCAGCAGGTCGAGGGAGGTGATTCTGCCCCTCTACTCTGCTCTGGTGAGACCTCACCTGGAGTCCTGCATCCAGGTCTGGAGCCCTCAGCACAAAACATGGACCTGTTGGAGCGGGTCCAGAGGAGGGCCACAGAAATGATCCGAGGGCTGGAGCACGTCTCCTATGAGGACAGGCTGAGAGACCTGGGGTTGTTTAACCTGGAGAAGAGAAGGCCGTGGGGAGACCTGATTGTGGCCTTTCAGTACCTAAAGGGGGCCTATAGGAAAGATGGGGACAATCTTTTTAGTAGGGCCAGCTGTGACAGGACAAGGGGTAATGGCTTTAAACTAAACCAGGGTAGGTTTAGACTAGATATAAAGAAGAAATTCTTTACAATGAGGGTGGTGAAACACTGGAACAGGTTTCCCAGAGAGGTAGTGGAGGCCCCATCCCTGGAAACATTCAAGACCAGGTTGGACCAGACTCTGAACAACCTGATCTAGTTAGTGGTGTCCCTGCTCACTGCAGGGGGGTTGGACTAGATGACCTCTAGGAGTCCCTTCCAACCCAAAACATTCTATGATTCTATGATTTATTTTTGTTTTATCAAAATATATCTTTCAATATAAACTTTCAGATTTCCTGTCTCTGTTGGTTTTTTACAGGCAGTGATACATTGATCACTGGGATTAGTTAGGAGTAAGTCTCCTCAATTGTGATTTATTTGTGCTCCTATGTATTTTCAGTTACTCAGAGGAACTACAAATGTTAAATCGTTATGGTTATGGTAACTGCACAGTGAATTATAGATGACTGTTCATTGAGCAGTGTAACACAAAGGATCCCATCAGTGTGTGAAGCTGGCCATCAGAATACCACAGTCTCCATAGATCCTATATATGATCTGCACTCAAAATCATAATATTTTGTTAAGTTAAAACATTTTTATGTACAAAAAACCCCATCAAGTTACTCATTGATAATATGTATTTAAAAGCAGTTTTGAAAGTCTACAGTAGCAATACTAATTGTAGAGGAGAAAAATTCAACAGTCACAAAGTTACTAAAAAGGTCTTGTTTCTAAGATAGATGTCCATATTAAAACCAAAAAACCTGACCAATCAACCAAAAAAACCCCAACTGAGTTTATGCAAAAATATATCTTTTTGTAAATGGCTATGTGGCATTTGTTTATTCATCTAGCTAAAGATGATGTTTCATCATCTGGCTAAAAAGTGATTTGTTTCTTTACACCTTCATTATTAAAATGAACTTGAACTCTTTTCAACTTTCAGTGGGGAAATATTCCCAATAATTAAAATGAATACATTCCATTATCTTATCACTTTGCTACTGCTGACAGTCTTAGGAAATGTATCCAGCTGATGAATGGATAACATCCTCCTTGAGTGGATAAGGCGATGCTATTCAATTCTCAGCCATCTTCCCCTTAAAGACTGGAGTGGGATTATTATCTTCTAAACTTAACTATATAAACTGATATATATGACTTGCCTGACAATGGCTTTTTTTCCCTGAATCTCCAACATAGATATTTAAAATACATACAGTTACACCAAGTAATTGCAAGTTATGTGAGATAAGTCATGTGAAGATTTTGTGTGAACCAAGTAGGTGGCAGGAACAAAATCTGTGTTTATGTATTTGTGCAATTTCCTAAATTTCTTGATTTTTTTGCATGTGATTGACCACCTGTGTCATGACTAATGGGAATGGTAAAGAATAATGTGCATTTACTTAGACATGTTCAGAATGAAAGATCTCAAAGACAAAAGAGAAGCAAAGATAGCAGGATAAAAAAATAGCTGTTGTCTGATGGAAATTATTTGTATTTCTTCAGGTTATAGGAACCTCTAAATGTTAACTACAGCAACAGATTATAAAGGAAGGCAGAAACTGCATTTAAATCCGATGAACCTATGCTTATAAATTTTATTGATCCTGAATCATGGACTTGACCGAACTATCACTTGAGATATTGTATCACTTGGGACCACAACCCAAAATATCACTTTAAAACTTTTTCTCAGATGTGTATTCATAGTTTAAAAAGACATGTTGATGATGACTTGCCTTTATGTCACTTGAAGAAGGATAATGCTTTTTCAGGTGACAAAAAGAAAACAAATGAAAAAAATTAGAGTTTAAGAGATATTCAGACTAATTTACAAAGTTAACACTCCTTCCATCTAATATGAAAATCTGTGTTTATAAGGCAAACTTGTGAGGCAAACCTAAAAAAACTATGTTGCAATGAAAATGTCATGTGTTTGAATTTTATGTTTTTCAGGGTGTGTAGAATACCTTTCCTTTACTGGGCTGCAATTCATAAAATTGCTTGGTGAAAAGAACTTGACCATGGGAAGAGCTCGCTTTCAAAATGCAGCATTTATCTCAAATGCCAATGAGATTGATTGGCTAACAGCAATGTAGTGAAGCAGACAGAACAATTGTAAGAGTGCTATCAGGTCACATCTTTGTTTTATGAGATGATGAAACACATATAGTTAGGATCTAGTGTCCAAACAATCCCACTACCTCCTCTAGTAATGCCAGAAATATTTTCAGTTGCTGTTAACCAATTCATTATTTAAAAAAGCCATATATTTTTCTTGTCTAAATACTGGGTTCAGTATTCTTTTACTTTTGCCAGCACTTATTTACTGGATTTTAAACTGTTGATTTACACTGGAAAAGATGTAACATTTTTATAAGCACAAATTATTTTTAATAAACAAAATATTGATGGTCATAAAGAAGCTATATGCCGCTAAAGACAGTGGCAGGACAAGAACTTCCATATTCTATCTTCCTTTTGTTCCCAGCTAGGAAAGTTTGCTTTTTTTTTTTTTAAATTAAATATATATCCTAATAAATGGAATGTGTTTTGCTTTTCCCCAGCTTTCTTTGTGTTGTAAAGGAGTCAAACTTTTTCATCCAAACTTCATCTACAGGAAAAAAAAATATTCCCAGAAAATTTCAGTCAGAAAAGTGTATGTGTAAGTAATAGCAAACATCCTGTAAGTCTGCATTCTTATGGATTTGTGGCTTAGGCTTGATAGACTTTACTTTTCTAGGAAGATGCAGGCCATAACTGTTGTCTTTTTGAAGGTATAGGACGTGCAATGTGGACTCTTGGGCACCTAGTAACATTTCAGTTTATGTTAATCTTTTCCTCATTTGAGATGACAACGAAATCTACAAACTGAGTTTAAAAGTCAGGTACGAAGCCTAACTGCAAAGTCACTTGTTTTCCCAAAGCTTAAAAGAACAGTGGTACCTCCATCAATTTGGCCGAAACTAGCTACTAGGTTCAAACGTGATGGTTTATTGAAAAGAGCTCAACAGATTGCTGATCACATTGACAGATCCAGCAGGGCATGGCTGTATAACCCTTGTCTTTGCAGGAAGCTAGAAAGAACAAGAATGAAAGACAACATGCAGTCTAAATTATGGTGGGTGGTACTGCTTCTATGGTGGCTAGGTTCTGAAGATCTTTTATGGTGGGTATAAGAGGGGCAGCTCCATTAACTTAATGAAATTACCTAATGCTACTGTAAGAGCAAAATCTAGACCTTAAGCTAGCCCACAGTACTTACCCCTTACTAGACGAACAATACATTGAGTGCAAGTGTGGAAAAGGACTCCTTTGGGGGATTTTTATTAATTCCATGTCAGTTAAAAGTTTGCTAATTCAGCAATGTTGTCCATGATGACTTAATGAAAATACAGCATGAAAGTATCCCCACAAAAAAAGGCAATATTTTGAACATCACTGAACTGCTGTGAAACGCTAGAACACAAAAATAGCCAAAATGTTTTAATCATTCCTTAGGGGAAAAAAGAACAACTTTATAATACTGGGACTGTCTGTGGAATATTACCGTTGAAAGTAATAAATCAAATTCTGCTCTCAGTTTTGACCCTACAGCACAATTGGCTTACAGGTATTGCAAAAGTAATATTTTGTTAGAACTGCACAAGAAAGTTCTGGCAGAATGATTTACCAATGAATCTAAATGATCTGTAAAAAAGATATTTTTTGCTGCTCTTGCTGAAATTTTAGGGAAGATCTTCTGGAGTGCAAATTGCTTTGCCATTTGTGGAGAAAAATGTGTGGGGTTTGGGTTTGTGGTTTTCTTTTTTTTAAAATATCTTTTCATGTAAGCGATGTTACAGTGCATTTAAAGAATTTCCCTGGCTGCTCACTTGTGATGCTGTTGGTTCCATGTCTCACTGTGTTGGATGTTTTTCTTAAACTTGCTTTTGATTGTGTACCTGTTCAACTTTTTTCCTTGGATTTTCCAGCAAACTAGCTGGATGATTTAGTCTACTTGTTTCGCATCCCCGAGGCAGAAGCTTTGACACTCGGAGAACTCAGTGACAGAAACAGAGCAGATGACATCTGACCCATCTCACCCTGGACATGACTTTTCTGTACCTCCCACATGGGGACAATTCTTAATTATCTGTTCAGCTCTTCAGGGAGATACAAAGGCAAAGGTAAAAAAATATGTAGGTTTACTCATTTTACAGTAACTCAATAAATAGTAAGATTTAGAAAAGGGTAATGTAAAGTCTGTCATTCTCGCTACTGTCTTCTTAACACTTGGGTAAGAGCCAGACTTCCCTCACTTGAACATGATTTTTACTGCAAGTCATGAAGGGTTTTTTTTCCTGTATTAACTTTCCTTCTACCCTTTCCTACAGAAAAGTGTGCTTTCTCCTTTCTTAGCCCAGCCTATGTTGTGTTCTTTGAATTCCTTGCAACAGTACGAGCCCTTGTGTATTTTGCAAGAAGCATGTGGCATCTTAGTTGTCATATTTCTGCCCCAAGCTGTATACTCACATACTTTTGAGAAGTTGGAAAGATCTCATTTCCCCTAAGATATGCCTCAGTACTTCAGTACAAATTGGAGTATCTGAGGGCAGCAGCCTCTCTTCCTCCTGGCAGATATACAGCACACAGAGATATACTGTAACACACTTAGTGGTGGAATTCTTTTAAACTTTGCTTATCATTCTCCTAAACTAAGTAGATTTTTTTTTCCCTAAGAAGTACAGTTCATCTGTTCTGACATGGGCATGAAAATGTAGAAGATGGGGTTTGAGCTAGTCACTGTAAGCTCTATGTATAGAAGCTGGTTACAAAAAATCATCACCTTCAGAATGTAATTACTCCAGTCCTTCAGCTGGCTTTTGAGACTAATTAGATGAGTTTCCCCCAGGAGTACCTGTTTCCCATGGTTAACTGTCAAGGAAGCCTGGCCGGTAACACTGCATGTGATACCAAACTTGGATGCCTAAATTTAAGCAAGATGGCCACTGTTGTAAGAGATAATAAAAATAGTTTTTACAAATATGTTAACAGCAAAAAGAGAGCCAGGGAGAACCTCCATCCTCTAGTGGATGCATGGGGGAACATTGCCACTAAGGATGAGTAAAAAGGCTGAGATACTTAACACCTTCTTTGCCTGAGTCTTTAATGGCCTGATGAATTATTGCCAGGGTACTCAGCCCCCCAAGATGGAAGATGGGGATGGTGAGTGGAATAAACCCCACATAATCCAGGAGGAAGCATTTTTCGACTGCTATGCCACCTGGACATCCACAAGTCTATGGGGCTGGATGGGATCCACCCAAGAGTGCTGAAGCAGCTGGCAGAGGAGCTTGCCAAGCCACTCTCCATCATTTATCAGCAGTCCTGGATAA
>NW_009258755.1:3860157-3896527 GCF_000687185.1 Egretta garzetta
ACCTGATCTCCTTCTATGACCAGGTGACCCGTCTGGTGGATGAGGGAAAGGCTGTGGATGTTCTCTACCTGGACTTCATCTAAGTCTTTTCCACAGCATTCTCCTAGAGAAGCTGGTGGCTCATGGCCTAGACGGGTGTACTCTTCGCTGGGTAAAAAACTGGCTGGGTGGCCCAGCCCAGAGAGTTGTGGTCAATGGAGTTAAATCCAGTTGGTGGTCGGTCACAAGTGGTGTCCCCAAGGGGCCAGTTCTAGGGCCGGTCTTGTTTAATATCTTTATCAATGACCTGGACGAGGGGATTGAGGGTACCCTTGGTAAGTTTGCAGATGACACCAAACCGGGTGGGAGTGAGGGCTCTGCAGAGGAACCTGGACAGGCTGGATCGATGGGCCGAGGCCAGCTGTATGAGGTTCAACAAGGCCAAGTGCTGGGTCCTGCACTTGGATCACAACAACCCCATGCAGTGCTATGCTCCCTGAAAGGAGGGTGTAGGGAGGTGGACATCTGTCTCTTCTCCCTGGTAATGGGCAATAGGACAAGGGGAAATGATCTGAAGTTGCACCAGGGCAGGTTTAGCTTAGACATTAGGAAAAATTTTTTCAATGAAAGAGCTGTCAAGCATTGGAATGGGCTGCCCAGGGAAGTGGTTGAGTCCCCATCCCTGGAGGTATTTAAAAGACAGGTACACGAGGTGCTTAGGGACATGGTTTAGTGGTGGGATGGCAGTGTTAGTTTAATGGTGGGAGTTGATGATCTTAAAGGTCTTTTCCAACCTAAATGATTCTATGACTATGATTCTATGAATTCCACCTAGTGTGTTTATACTTCAACAGAGTGAAATTCTTCAAGATCTGCAATATTTTATTTTACAGATACATTCCTCAGTGTGGATAATTTTAATGTTTCTTTCCTAGTTGAAAAGTCTTTGAAATCCCTCAAATCTTTGTGAAGTAGGGTTGTCATGCTCTGCCTATCTTTTTTTCTTGTACACAGTAGGTTACATGTTGATTACTGTATTACTGATGGTGGATTGTGGTATTACTGACAGTCACAATCACTGTTTAACTTCTTCAGGTGTGCAAAGATAAAATGAGAATGTAAACCACATTATCAGGATTACACGTGGATTGTCACCTACAATCAGCAGTTCACATCCTGATGGGACTGAGAGGTATCTTGCATTGGCTGATGTGCTCTCAACTTAGACTCTCTCTTGAATACAGCTGAGTACTTTGCAAAAGAGAAAACTACCATTAGCTGCATTTGTAGATGGGAATGGAAAGGTAAAGAGAAATAGTCTTTTCAGGTTTCTTTTTAGGCTTCCTCTGTCTCCCTATTTTACTGTCCATTTCAATGGCTGTCCTCCTTTCCAACGGTCTCTTCACCACTGCCTTCAACACTGTGTGGACAAATAACTGCCTTGTGGAGTCTGTTGGTTTTGTCTGGGAACACCTGAAACCAACAGATGAAACACCCAAAGACATCCCCTATGTAAGACTGTAAAACAGAACCACAGGCACTAAATAGGCAACTGATATGCCACCTAGATATTCTTGTGTACAAGGAACATCCCCCGATGGTCTTTGAATCTCTTCGTTGATAATGCTTTTATGGAAAGGAGATAAAGTTGAGTGCGTGTCAAGACCTAAAAGGTTATCCAGTCTGTGGGTGTATAGACATTGTGACCATGGGTTTATAGGATTTCGCAATGCACAAGTACACAGAAGCTTTATCCTCTAATTTTCTCTACCTTATTACAGATTACCATAAATACCACAGAAAACACCACTAGCAAGTTAACTACCATCAAAAAAAAAAAATCACCTCTAGCAGTATATTCATGATTAATAAAGTGAATATATATATATAGCTATTACAAATTACTATCGGCAATCAATAATATAATATCAATCAGTGTGGCAGAAGTCAATAATAACAGCTATCAATGTATAGCACCAATCAATAGCAGCGACAACCAATTAGGTATATACTATTACAGGTTACTGTGAACTTTTCATTACTGAAGCAACTTATCAGCAGTATAATAGCAGATGTGATAGATTATTTGTATGGATTTATAATATTGGTATCAAGTGAGTTATACAGATTTCATAAGGGGACAGAGCATCCCAAAGCAGGGGAAAAACCAGTTCCAGAGGTGAACCAACCATCGCAGAAAGTGAGAGGACAAACTTGAACCAACCCCAAAAGTGGGCCCAAAAAGGGAGACTGAGATTACAGGCAGAGTCTCACTTCAAAATTGTCAGGCTCTGGAATGGGCTGCCCAGGGAGGTGTCCAAGTCCTCATCCCTGGAGGTATTTAAAAGACAGGTAGATGAGGTGCTTAGGGTCATGGTTTAGTGGTGGGACGGCAGGGTTAGGTTAAAGGTTGGACTCGATGATCTTAAAGGTCTTTTCCAACCAAAGTGATTCTATGATTCTATGATTCAGCCTGGAGAAGAGAAGGCTGCAGGGAGTGGCCTTTCAACACCTATAACAAAGATGGCGACAGACTTTTTTGTAGGGCATGTTGCAATAGGACAAGAGGTAATGGTCTATATCACTGATGAAGATAGTAAACAGCACTGGTCCCAGTACAGACCCCTGGGGGGACACCACTTGTTGCCAGTCTCCATCTGGACATTGAGCTGTTGACCACTACCCTGTGGATGCAACCATCCAACAAACTTGTCATCCCCTGCACAGTCCACCCATCAAATGAATATCTCTCCAATTTAGAGAGGAAGAAGTTGTGGGGGACCACGTCAAAGGCCTTGCAGAAGTCCAGGTAGATGACATCTGTAGCTCTTCCCTTGTCCGCTGATATAGGCATTTAGTTTCCTAGGTGTCCCATTCACCCTACTCAATATCATCTTAAATAATGTTTTAATTTGGCCTATATTCTGTATCACGTGTTGTTGCTCCAGCACTGTAGCAATTCCAGAGAAAAGAGAGAAAGTTACAACATTCCAGAACTGTAAAGTGAAGTTTGCTTTAATTAAAAGTTGCTTTTGTCCAGTTGGGAACAGGCTGTGGAAATAGATGAAATAATTCAGAGGGTTTTAGGTTAAGCCTAGCACAAACATTTTGGAAGATTGACACAGATTTTCTACTTTTCTGTCATACATAATGCAAATTGCACAGTCTATGTGTGTTGGAGGCTTGAGATTTTCAAGATTCAGGGTAGTATATCTCTATTCAGCTATTACGTAAATGCCACTAGTATTCCAAAAAACGAGACAAGAGATACACTATGAGGGAATAAGAATTGGTCAGTCTCCAGAACTGGACTGCAGAGAGCAAATGCTAGTTCACAGAATCACAGGATGGCTCAGTTTGGAAGGCACCTCTGGATTTCTTCTATTCTGAGCTCACCCCAGAGTCAGGAAGAGCAGTTTAGTCAGGGCCATGTCTAGTCTGGTGTTGAATACCTTTAAGGATGGAGATATCACAACCTCCATGGGATTTATGTTCCAGTGTTAGAGCACCCTCACAGCAAAGAAGGTGGTTTTTATGCTTAAATGGAATTTCCTCTATTTCAATTCATCTTGTCCTGTTTCTGAGTACCACTGAGAAGTCTGGCTCTGTCTTCTTTGCTCACACCTATAAAGTATTGACACATATTGATAAGATTTCCCTGAGACATCTCTTCTCCAGGCTAAACAGTCCCTGCTCTCTCAGTCTCTCCTCTTGTGAAAGATGCTGCAGCCTCTTCTGCACCTTCATGGCTCTTCAGTAGACTTGCTCCAGTATGTTAATATCTTGTAGGGAGCCCAGAATTGGACACATTACTCCAAATATGTCTCACCAGTGCTGAGTAGAGGGAAAGGATCACCTCCCTGGACTAGCTAGTGATGCTCCTCCTATAGCAGGAGGCTGTTGGCTTTCTTTGCACAAACACACATTGCTGCCTTATGTATACCTTGTGGACCCTCAGGTCATTTTCATGGCCAGTGAAAAGCCATTGCCCAGGAAGTCTGCCTTCAGTGTATGGTATATGGGCTACTAGATTTCCCCCATGATACATGGGGTTATTCTTCCCCAAGGGCAGGACTCTCCACTTCCCTTTGAACTTAATGAGATTTCTTGTTTGCCCATGCCTCCAGACTGTCCACATCCATCTGAATGGCACAGCTATCTGGTGTATCAACCACTCCTCCTAATTTTGCATCATCTGCAAACTTTCTGATGGTACATTCTGTCTTATCATCGAGGCCATTAATGAGGATATTAAACAGTATCAGTGCCAGTACTGACCACTGGGGTATACCACTAGGGACTGGCTTACAACTGGAGTTCACACTGCTGATCACATTTTGAGCTCAGCAGTTCACTCAATCCACATCACTGTTTACTTATCTAGTCTGTACATTAGTTTGCCCATTCATTAGTTTGTCTATGAGGAAGCTTGGGGAGACAGTGTCAAAAACATTAAACTCAACATATCAAAAATCAGTCCTTGACTAACCCATTATAAACAACATCCACTGCTGTTCCCTCATTCATCAAGCCAATCACTTTACTGTAGAAAGCTATCAAGTTGTTCAGGCATTATTTTTGCTTTTATAAATCCACACTGACCATTCCCAATCACCTTCTCATCCTTCATATATTTGGGAATTGTGTCTAGGAGGATTCGCTCCATTATTTTCCCAGAGATCAAGGTAAGACTGTTTTCTTCCAGTTCTCTCCTAGTTGCCATGGCCTTTTGAAGATAATTGAGAATGGCCTCACAGTGACATAGGCCAGACATGTCTGATTGCTTGTAAGAATTTATCCTAATGCTGTTTCCTTGCATTTTGTGTTATTCAGGAAAAAAAACCACAACAGGAATATGGATTCCTCTGACCTTGGGGGCATACCACAAGTTTCAGTGGAAGGGCAAGTCAACACCACCAGTTCTATTCCTGTACTGAAATACAAGAGGAGTTCTCTGTAGCTTCACTAATTTGGAAGACTTGAAGGGTCAATCTTTTTTGTATTTTATTTATATATTTTATACACTGCTTTCTGTGACACATGTGCCTTTTTTTCTCCTGCTTACTCATTAAAAGATCAGGAGCAAAAGATTCCTTTTTTTAAGATTTCCACATGGACGTAGTAATTTTTCTTTTAAGGATGAAAAGTGGAAAATAGATAAAATTATGGTTTCTGATATCTGGTACATAGCAACTGTTGCATTCCAAAGGTCTACAAATTATCAAGGTAAAACCTACTTTGTGCAAGATGAGGGAATGCTCATTGAAACATGATTAAACAACTGATTTTTTTTTATTGCCCCTAACTGTAAACCATGGGGCTGTTTGAGCAGGATCTGAGAACTGAAAATACTAATCAGATTTTATTTTTCAAAAAATGCTTCATATGGCAACCATGTTGTAACATTTAAAAGACAAGCAGTGTATTTTTGTTATGAAGTCAGCCGTTGGTAATACTCAACAAACAGCTTGGTTAGCACGCAGAATATCCAGAAGTTGCCCTAATTTTAATATCTGGCATGCAAATCAGCTCTGTGGTACATGAACAAATATTTATACTAATACCTTTGAAGAGAATTGGGATAGACTGGCATAATCAGTATTAGGTTTGGCCCATATGTTGCAGAAGCATAGTAAATTGGAAGCAGTACCAAGCAACAAGTAGGATGAAGAACAAGTTTTGAATTAACTTCTTTGTTTGTTTGCTTCATTCTTTCCTTTGTCTAATGACCTCTGTGATTTATGGAGTTGCAAAACATTCTTTGCTACAGAAAATTCAAGGTCAAGCTGGGAGATTTTTTTCATCTGAGGTTTAAAGAAATCTCATTTATCAGTCCAGAACTACTCGCAGAACTACACGTGTAACTCGTTACCTCTGTAGCCATAAGTGTCCAACTCATGGTTGATTTTTAGTTCTGTATTTCTGTATTGTGTAAATCATTTTGTGACTTGTTTAGTACAGAGTATAAAGTACTTTATGATCTAATGGACTAAAGGAAATCTCATGCAGGCATCAAGCTTGAAAGCTAAAAACCAGAAGAATGGCTAACTAGGGGATTTATAACAAGCTACGGGACCTCTCTTGATTTAAATCTAGCCAGGTTGCTACAGACAAGAATATTTGTTATCAAATGGTGTTCGTGGAAAGACACGATCATCTTGGCCAATTTCTCTGTGTCTCTAAAACAATGCAATGAAACCAGCACAGCTGCTGGCAGACTTAGCAGATTTGGTAAGAAGGATTGTGTAGGCATTGGGTTATCTACTCTGTTCAATCTCTATAATCTAACAGCAGGGGCATTATTTGAAAGTTTACTTTCTTCTGGCCTTTTCAAATAGAGCAAATAGGGGTGTTCAGTCCTTGTGTCTTTTAATTCCAAATGAAAACCACCAGCTGCAGGTCAGAGAAAAACCTCTCTCAAATCTTGTAAGACCAAGTTCATCAAGGGGCAATAAAAAAGAAAAACAGAAGATAATTTTGCTTGTAGGAGGAGGAGAGAGACTAGAACACTCTAAATCTCCTTTTAATTTAAACGGCCATCAGAATTCATGAGCTCTTGGCCCAGTAATTCATGAGCTCTTGGCCCTGCTTGAGTCAGTGTCCAAGGTGAGCAGCTCCGGGACCGGTGCAATTGGCAGTAGAGTGTTCTAGCGTGGTGCACAGCAGGATTTCTCAAACAAGGGCAGCCTCAGGGGAAGCTGAGAGAGCCGCCAGGAGCCCACAGTGTGTGTGATAGCAGCTGATGAGACCTGTGTGGGGCCAGGAGCAATGGCACCCAAGCCCCACCACATATAAAAGAAGCCCTCAGGGAACACCAGTGGCCGGGAGTGCCACCAGCAGGGCATGGTGCATCAGCAAGGGTGCAGAGCAGGAGTTTGTGTGGAAGGACATGCAGGAGGGGCACTGAAGCTCTGCCAGCTTGACCAGGGACAAATGGTATCTACCTGGCAGAAAGCCATGACCTCTCTAAGCTCTGCACCCACCATGATGGGTGCAGCTTCCTAGACAGAGCTCCAGCAGGAACACACTGCTGCCCAGGTTCCAGGCTGATGGTTGTGCCCTGCTCTTATGCCAGTATGGTATGGCAGCAGTGAACACACCTGTGGGAGGTGTGCCCAGGTAGAGGGACTCCTACGCTTAGTGACAGAGCTCCAGGAGGAGGTGAGTAGGGTGAAGAGTATCAGAGAGAGAGAGCGAGAGAGAGACTACTGGAATCACACCCTACCTTCCCTGGGACAGATCCAACAGGCAGACAGGATGGATGATACAGAGGATTCCCCATCCTCTCTCCACCTGGCTGAACAGAGTGACTTAAGGGATAGGGGGCAATGACGGCAAGCTCATGCCCAGTGCAGCAGGCGCCTCTCCTCTGTGACTGCCTCAGTGAACCAGGTCCCCCTTGCAGAATAGGTATGAGGCTCTGCAAGTGGAACCAAACACTGATGAGGACAATGGTTCATCTAGCTTGGAGGTGTCACCGAGGTTAAGTCATTCTGTGCCCTGCATCAAAACCGCTTCCATAAAGAGAAAAAGATGGGTCATTGTCATAGGGATTCAAGGGAACAGAAGGCCCAATATGCCTCCATTTCATAGAGAAGTCTGCCGCCTACCTGGGGCCCGGGT
Source organism: Egretta garzetta (assembly GCF_000687185.1). Classification (NCBI taxonomy): domain Eukaryota; kingdom Metazoa; phylum Chordata; class Aves; order Pelecaniformes; family Ardeidae; genus Egretta; species Egretta garzetta. The sequence continues at coordinate 3,867,760 of NW_009258755.1, forward strand.
TAAAGATGTGAAGAGAAAGCTTCCCACCCTGGTACGGCCCTCAGATTACTATCGATTATTGATTTTTCAGGTAGGCAGCAATGAAGTTGCGACAAGAAGTCCGAGGGCAATCAAGAAAGACTTCAGGGCCTTGGGACAACTGGTTAAGGGATCAGGAGCACAAGTAGTGTTCTCCTCTATCCTTCCAGTTGCAGGGAATGATGAGGGAAGTCACACGAAGAGCCAGCAGATCAATACCTAGCTCTGAGCCTAGTGTCACCAGCAGAATTTTGGGTTTTTTGATCATGGGTCAGTCTACACGACACCAGGCCTGCTTGCAACAGACTGGGTACAGCTGTCTCATAAAGGGAAAAGGATCTTTGCACAGGAGTTCGCAGGGCTCATTGAAAGAGCTTTAAACTAGATTTGAAGGGAGAAGGGGAGAAAACCAGGCTCACTAGAGATAAGCCCGGGGGTGGGCACGACAATGTTTGAGGGACTGTGTGCAAGTGAGGTCCTTTGGTCTGCTGTCTCAGTGGAGGTAGGGGATGGAGATCCATGTGGCAACAAAGATGCAAGGGTTATGGATGTGTCTGAAACCACGGAAGCACCTGAGAATGGTCACATAGGAATTACGACTTCTCCCAAAAAGGTGGTGGGATTAATGACCCAAAGGAAGTACATCTACACCAATGCACACAGCATGGGCAACAAACAGGAGGAGATGGAAAGCCATTGTGCAGCAGGAAAACTATGATGTAGTTGTCATCACAGAAACACAGTGGGTTGGCTTGCACAACTGGAGTGCTGCAATGGATGGCTATAAACTCTTCAGAAGGGGTAGGCAAGTATGGAGAGACTGTGGCATAGCTCTGTAAATTAGGGAATGTTTTGTTTGTCTAGAGCTTAACAATGGTGACAGTGGGGTCCAGTGTTTATGGGTAAGGATCAGGGGAAAGGCCAACAAGGCAGATATCATGGTGGGAGTCTCTTATAGACCACCCAACCAGGATGAAGAGGCAAATGAAATATCCTACAAGCAGTTGGGAGAAGTCTCACAGTTGCTAGCCCTTGTTCTTGTGGGGGACTTCCATTTACCAGATGTCTGCTGGAAATACAGTACAGCAGAGAGGAAACAGCCTAGGAGGTTCCTAGAGTGTGTGGAAGGTCCTGACACAGCATGTGAGTGAGTCAACAAAGGAAAGCAACCCACTAGATCTGTTGTTTGCAAACAGAGAAGGACTTGTGGGTGATGTGATGGTTGGAGGCTGTCTTGGGCATAGTGATCATGAAATTAAAGACTTTTTGATTTTTGAAGAAGTAAGGAGGGGGGTGAGCAGAGCTGCTACCCTGGACTTCTGGAGGGCAGACTTTGGCCTATCCTAATATCCTGTCCTGATTGACAGAGTCTCTTGGGAGGCAGCCCTGAAGGGCAAAGGAGTCCAGGAAGGCTGGACATTCTTCAAGAAGAAAATCTTAAAGGCACAGGAGCAGGCTGTCCCCATGTGCCAAAAGGTGAGCTGGTAGGGAAGAAGACCAGCCTGACTGAACAGAGAGCTTTGGATGGAGCTCAGTAGAAAAAGGAGAGTTTATGACCTTTGGAAGAAGGGCCAGGCAACTCAGGAGGACTACAGGGATGTTATGAGGTTATTGTGAGCAGGGAGAAAATTAGAAGGGCCAAAGCCCAACTAGAACTTAATCTGGCTACTGCCATAAAAGGCAATAAAAAATGTTTCTATAAATACAGTAGCAACAAGAGGAGTGCTAAGGAGTGCTAAGGGGAACCTCCATCCCTTATTGGATGTGGGGGGAAGCACAGTGACAAAGGACAAGGAAAGGGGTCATGTACTTAATAGAGCCTTTGCCTCAGTCTTTAATGGTAAGACCAGCTTTTTTTGGGGTACCCAGCCTGCTGAGCTGAAGACAGGGACAGGGAGCAGAATGAAACCCCCATAATCCAAGGGGAAATGGTTAGTGACCTGCTACACCACTTGGACTCACACAAGTCTATGGAGCTGGCTGGGATCCACCCCAGGGTACTGAGGGAGCTGGCAGAGATGGTCACCAAGCCCCTTTCCATCATCTATCAGCAGTCCTGGATGACTGTGGAAGTTCCACTTGACTGCAGGTTGGCAAATGTGACAGCCACCCACAAGAAGGGCCAGAAGGAGGATCCGGGGAACTACAAGCCTGTCAGTCTGACCTCGGTGCCAGGGAAGGTCATGGAGTAGATCGTCTTGAGTGCCATCTCATGGCATGTTCAGGAGAACCAGCTGATCAGGCCCAGTCAGCATGGGTTTATGAAAGGCGGGTTCCACTTGACTAACCAGATCTTCTTCTACAAAAAAGTGACCTGCTTAGTGTATGAGGGAAAGGTTGTGGATGTTGTCTGCTTAGACTTTAGTGGAGCCTGTGACAATGTTTCCCACTCTCCTGGAGAAACTAGCTTGGATGGGTGTACTCTTTGTTGAGTAAAAAACTGGCTGGATGGCCAGGTTAAAAGATTTGTGATGAATAGAGTTAAATCCAGTTGGAGGCTGGTCACAAGTGGTGTTCCCCAGGGCTCAGTTCTGGGGCCAGTTCTGTTTAACATCTTCATCAACGATCTGGACGAGGGGATTGAGCATACCCTCAGCAAGTTTGCAGATGACATTAAGCTGGGTAGAAGTGTTGATCTGCTTGAGGGAAGTTAGGATCTACAGACGGATCTGGACAGGCTGGATCCATGGGCTGAGGCCAATTGTATGAGGTTCAACAAGGCCAAGTGCCAGGTCCTGCACTTGGGTCACAACAACCCCATGCAATGCAACAGGCTTGGGGCAGAGTGGCTGGAAAGCTGCATGGCAGAAAAGGACCTGGGGTTGTTGGTCAACAGCTGGCTGAACATGAACCAGCAGTGTGCCCAGGTGGCCTAAAGGGCCAACAGCATCCTGGCTTGTATCAGGAATAGTGTGACCAGCAGGCCCAGGGAAGTGATCGTGTCCTTGTGCTCAGCACTAGTGAGGCTGCACCTCCACTACTGTGTTCAGTTTTGGGCTCCTCACTACAAGAAGGACACTGAGGTGCTGAAGTGTTTCCAGAGAAGGGCAACAAAACTGGTGAGGGGTCTGGAGCAGAAGTCTGAAGAGGAACAGCTGAGGGAATTGGGGTTGTTTAGTCTGGAGAAGAGGAGGCTGAGGGGAGACCTTATCACCCTCTGCAACTGCCTGAGAGGAGGTTGTAGCCAGGTGGGTGTCCGTCTCCCAAGTAACAAGCGACAGGACAAGATGAAATGGCCTCAAGTTGGGCCAGAGTGGGTTTAGATTGGACATTAGGAAAAATTTCTTCCCCAAAAGGGTTGTCAAGCATTGGAAGAAGCTGCCCAGGGAAGTGGTTGAGTCCGTATCCCTGGAGGCATTTAGAAGATGGGTAGACAAGGTGCCTAGGGACATGGTTTAGTGGTGGACTTGGCAGTGTTAGGTTAACAGTCGGACTTGGTGATCTTAAAGTTCTTTTCCAACATAAATGGTTCTATGATTCTATGATTCTATACTGAATTCATGGCAAAACTCCTGTTTGCATTGAAGGAATCTGGATTTAGCCCTGACAGACTCATCAGGAGAACCTATTAGATTGTTCCCTTCTATATACTTTCAGTAGTTTAAAGAAAGAATTATTACATTTGTCTGAATATCTCAAAATTCCTTAAGCTTGCATATATGAGGGTCATTGAAAGAAATTCTGTGACAGGCTATATATGGCTGTCACTCCTTTAGGGCTGATAGGAAACTGAAGAATTTAAAATTGTGATATTATTAAACTGGTGAATATCAGAATCTGAAGAAACAATTTCTGTGTCTCTGGGTCACAATATTTAATTGGAAATAGTCAGATGTAGCTTCTGCATATTTATTTATGTATTTAAATTGGGGGTTAGAAATGAAGTAAAGTAGTATAAGGGGAAATAGAAAAGTAGGACACGTGAGGGCTTTATTTTAAAAAATCATAATTTGTCGTGTTTAATGTTAAATGATGTTATTTTAAAACAGAAGTAGTGATTAGGGGGATAATTGTGAAATGTGAGAGTTACATTTCACTTTTGCGCTCCTTGTCAGGGTAACAAGAAGCTACAGCAGTCCTTGGGTTAGAGAGGAGAAAGATCTCTTAGTTCAACACCCTTCCCACCCACATCCACCCCCAGTCTTGAGAGTTCAAAAAACCAGACTGACTCCTTTCCTTTTCTCTAGAATTACTCACCCACCAGTTGTGCTCTATGTTAGCAACTCTGACATGGTGGCAGCCGACCGCCATCACACTCCATTACCACAATCTTGAAGTACCTGTACTTCAATTTACTTTGGTAGTGTGCAAGCACTTCCAGGGAGAAGCCCATGCCCAGTTAGCTGCTGCACAGCAGTCAGTAAGGTGATGTTTAAAAGTACAATTCCTAGATCATTGATATTATACTGACAGATCACTCAGAAATTTAAATTTTATGTGGCTCAGGCATGACCACATTTCTTGATTTCCTTTCATTTCAGGTTTTATAATTTTTGATAGCATTTATAAAAACCCAAATCAGCCATGGAGAAATTCAAGATCAGACAGACTTAGGTTTTGTTTTAGTGCATCTACTCTGACGGTGAAGCAGATTGATAATGAGAGAAACCCATCTGGTGGATTTGAATGAATATTTATGAGTGTTTTGAATATATGAATATATGTGAGTGTTTTGGTAGGTAGAAGTCAATCAGATCTAATGCTGTGGAGTCAGAGAATTTGTGAGAGTTGTAGGATTAGTTGTGATGCACAGAATAAGGAAGAGAGGAACTGAGGCTGAGGAACATTTGTGGTTGGTTTTGTTAGCTTACAAAGAAGGTCCCTTGTTAGCATCAAAGAGCAATACCATCCTGTACTTTCAACATACTCAAATTAGTTAATTGATTGGCTAATTAGCTAATTTTTGGAATAAGATTCCATGCAGGTCATGGCATAGAGAACATGGTTCTCTGGAATTCCTAGTGAGGAGACTTTTGATTTGGTGAGTCACTGATTGAGTGAACAGCCTAAGAAGATTAGACCAAACCAAGAAAATACACAGAGAAAACAAACAGAGCTACTGGTGTTCTTTAGAAGCATGGAAGATGTTTGGAAAAGCCTTAAAAACCACTTGGTGGTGCTGACCTGCCAGGAAGATAACCACAGCCATTTAAATACATTGACAAGCTGCCCATAGGTGGTGGCTGGGCAAAGAATAGTTAGGGAGCTGCAAGAGACAGGCTCTGAGAATTGTGATTGTATTAGAAATGCATGTATATGTGCTTTAGCATCTCATAACTGCGAAATGAAGGGGTAGGCCCGTGCTTCAACACTAGCACGAGCTTCTGCTTGTAGCTATAGCTGAGCAGACAACATTGGCTCAATATGCACATTACCGTGCGGTAAGAGTTCTGTGCATGGAGTTCTGTGCATGGATGGAAGTTGTTGAAGCAGGAGTACGCACACTGGCCTGTGGCAGTCTGAAAGGCAGATGTTTGTAGAGAAAGCCGAAGAGCAGGGCTAGCCATGTTCATTGTCCAAATAACACCCACTCACACCTGTATGTCTGCATCCATCCAACCCTCCTTTTGTGACACTTTTCATCGCACGACACTCATGTTTTTCAGACTTTTGCTTTCTAGGAACAAAATAACCAAAAAGGTCCATTCCCATGGAGAGTGCAACAAAACCTCCCTAGAGATCCTTGTATTAAAGGCAATTGTTCAGTGTCATATTTTCACTGAAATCCTTGCCCTTTCTGAGGACAAAGAAGGGAATATATTTTTTTTGGAAGAGTTAAAAAAAAAAGAGATACATGGGGTTGATTCCTTAGCAGTTTAGTGTTTGCATTGTTAAACTTTAAAATATTCTACATGCGTTAGATGCTATTTTACTATAACAGTAAGATAATTATTATGTTAACTCACACTTTATTATTACAATGTTCTTACTTTCTTTTTGTGATTCCAGATCCCTTTCTTAATCAACAATTCATATATCTATTGACACTTGCTGTGTTATAGCTAGGCAACTTCATTGCTACAATGTTGATTTTTTTCTTTAAAGCTATTGAAATTTCTTAATGTTTCTTACTAATTTAATGTCAGTAAAAATTCAACAGTGCATAGTTCCTTCTTATTGCATTAGACAGTTTTCAGTGTGGTGTTCTAAAGGCTATGGATCATTAAAAATATTGCATTATTTATGTGACCGTATAATAAAATCACAATTACAGTGCACTTGTGGTACTGGGCTAAATTGAAATGTTGAACATAATAATCCATTCACTCACCAGAAAGGGTCGGTGACTAGTCTTACACTTAACATTGTACAGCATCCTACTGCTCTGCATGATTAAACAATTGTTAATTTCCCTACTGCCTCTGGTCTGGAAGATTAATCTCTTTATTAACATTCTAAAAATAAGTTTCCATTACAGAAAGCATGGTACTTTATTAGAAAGATGCCTGCTTGTGTGTACAATATTTTACCTTCTCAGATTTCATCTCAAGACATTGAGTTAATCGGTATGTAACATAACAAGATATGAAGGGTTCTCAATCTGAAAACTGATGGAACACATTAGAAATATTCAGGGAATAGAAGGAAGGGAATGCAGACGGATGAATCAGTGTTACTGGCATGCCAGAGCTGTGGTTTTGATGCATTTTGTTGTGAAAGAATGGGTACTAGCATATATAGGACTAAATTACTTCATATACCACTCAGTAGTCCCATTTGGAAAGTTTTTTGAGGAAAAAAAGCATGTTTCTAGCATGATCCTGTCTTCTTGTGGTAGGAAAAGGGCCTGATCAGGACCCAGCTGTGCTGAGCTGTGGAGGTGCAGCAATAAAATCGTCCCACCTCTGAAGAGCTGCAGTTCAAAGGAACTGAGGAAGACATAACTGAGATGGAGAGGGAAGGAGCAAAGAAGTGGGCAGGGTCAATCCATTAGAAAGGTGAAGTTTTGCACAGGTTTAGAACTTGGAGATTTCATTGACTTCCAGAAAAGACTTGTGCAAGTGAAGCTGGAAAGTTCATTGGCTTCCAGGAGCATCTTATAAGTCTTCAGGCTTCTGTCATCGTTTGATTCAGTGGCAGGATTTTTGGTTGGTTTTTTACTACAACAAATAGAAAGGCACCTAGAATCTATAGGGGATGTTATATTTCAGTACAAGTGTTGCCTGCTGTAAAGTTCTACCTAGGTTTTTTAGATCTCATCGTTTTTTTCTTGGATTTACTAGCAAAATCAAGAATGGAGCAAATGAGAAGAAAACAGTTCTGCAAGATACTCCTATATACATAAAATACCTATTAAATAACTTTCTATGAAAATAATTTTGGAACGTGTTATATTTAGTAATAATCAGTAAATGAATACTGAGTAAAAATCACGCTAGGTTTTTTTTATATGACTCTAAATGAAAGCCGTTACGTAGAAACATCGAAGGCTGTCTTTTTCATTGAGTTCATGCTTTATAAACCTTGTATATGAGTGTGCTTTGGGCTTAGAAAGACAGCTGCAGACACACTCATCTATTTACTCCACTGAAGAAAACTCAAACTTTTCTTTCTTAAGTTTGCACGCTTGTTATATAACTGTAATTACATTGCCATCACATGCCTACAAATATTTTTCTCCTGCCATTTTCAGCGTCTTTTATGCACAAAACCAAAAGCTGTACTCTCATGCAATTTTAGCAGTTAGGTTTAAATATAGCTTGTTTTGATTATAAAGCTTTTTTTTTTGCTATCGCATTCTTGTGTTCTAAAAACTCTTGTGGAAATTCTTACAGACGTAAGCTGCAGATAAAGTCTCCAATCCTCATATAAATAGCAGCGTGTAATGCAGTCCAGGAAAAGATCAGCATCTTATTTTCATTTTGCATTTCACCAGAATAGCTTTATGTATAAATGCCTCCTTTCTCTTTTCCCTCCATAAATTCAGAATCTGACTTGTGAAAGGTGACTTACAACTACACCATGTCCAGAAGTCCTCACATTTAAATGGCAACAGTGCTGGGTTAATCCCCAAGAGACTGTGATTTCCACTCTTTCAGCCTAATGAACCCCACCTCAGCTATGAAAGGTCCTTGATGTAAAGTGTCTTGGTGTCTCATCAAAGGGATGAAAGCAGTGGTGTGAAGGAGGCCGCGAGCAAGGGGAACGTATTTGTCTAGCTATCCCACTGACAAAGTCTGCGCCTATCCCATTGCAGCCCTTAAGTGTTTGACATTCAGAGCAGGAGGAAAGGATGACCCAGAGGAAGAGGGTCCTTCAACACCACCTCATACTTTTCAGATTTCCTTGGCTATCAGGAATGGTAAAAATACATATTTAAAAATAAAAGCATAGACTGTGCTTAGTCCTATACAACTTAAAAAATTCTAGTTCCATAACGTTCTACTTGTGTGATGTTGTACTTGCGCATTATACCACGTTTCTGTTTTGTTCAAAGGGTGAAAAATGGAGCCTCTTTACTTCTTTTTCCTTAGTGTGATTGCACAGTTATCTGAATGCTCAAATATTTCTGTGCCTCTGAATAGCAATTCTCTCTGTCCTCAGATCCAGAGATGATGTGAGTTCTGTCTGACCCACTGAAGTGCCTGGGACTGGCTCCCAGCACTGACGTTACTGGTCGGTGTCAACCTGTATGTCAAGCTGCAAAACATGCACTGGAGGGATGGCGGATTGGCCAGATCCTGCTCTTCCCTTCTGAGCAAGGAACAGTGAGGGATCTGAGAACAGATGGAGTCTGAGGGAAGCCAAATGACCCCCAAGAAGAAGCAGAGAACAGGGATGTTCTGGAGACAAACTCTGCATTTGCAACCAATAGAAAGTTTAGGTTACCTCTCTCTAAAGTTCAGCGTGCTTTGCTGTAACCCCTTCACTGTTTTATACTCCCTTCCAGGGCTTTTGTCTCTGGCTTCATTTCTAATTTAAGTCCAGTAACATAAGGATTGCAGGACACAGACTTTTTTTTTTTTTTTTTTTTTAAAGCTAAGATGGCTTATGCAGTTAGAAGAGTAAGATGTGATGTATAGCTAAGTATTCATCAGCAAGTACCAGCAAAGTATCTGTCACTTTATCCATCAAAACTTGTTTGGAGTGCCTTGCTACCAGTGATAGCTGGCTGTGGAATCAACAGCATTCAGCAAGGCAGTAGAGAAAGAGATCACCACAGGTTACTCTATATAATTTGATCTGTCACCCCCAGATATTGACGTTAAGCATTTTATTTTTATGAACAGGATTAGCGAGGAGCCTGCTTTTCCTCTAGCTTGTTGCCTGCTGATCTGAAGAGAGTCTGGATCTCTTTCATTGTTGCTCTCTGAAAATACACAAATGTGAAACAAGGCATAAATATTTTCTACTATTAAATGTGGACATGGTAGCCACTGGAATCCTTGTGATGCCAACACAGCTGCTCAGCATCCAGACTTCCCAAAGCTCCTGTGTCTCAGATACACAGCCCAGAGGCTCACTCCAAAGTTTATGTATCATTCCTTGGAGCCAGAGTCAAGCAGAAAAAGCCTCTGAAGAGGCATCTGCCTCTGACAGCTGAAGTCACAGGACTTTTTCTGGCTTCGTCCATATGGCTGGATCCTGGAGCTTGTCCTTCCTCCCGGCTCTGTGTTTACCTGGCTGTGGCCTGGCCAGCCAGGGCTCAGCCTTACCTCCCGTGCCTGCTTAACCTCAGGTCCAGCGCAAAGGATGGTGGCAATGTGAAATAAAGTGAAGGGCTTTTTTAAAAAAAAATTATCTCTGCTTCCCCTGGTTCTGTCCAGTCTTTAGCCCATGGACTATGCAGAAGGTAAGGCTGCTATCAAAAGTTCACTGGAGATGAAGAGCCTCTCTCTCCATCTAGGAAGGATGAAGTTGTCCTAAACATATTCAGGGGAGATGAGCATTTTTTCTGTATGTCAGGGAGGACGCTTGGCTCATGCCTGAGCTTTGTGTCTTCCTTCAACCCATGCTGCTGTAGTAAACATGATATCAGACGAGAAAGTAGAGGAGGAACCAATTTATGACTGGCTTCTAATCTCAGTACTGAAGAACACTTTTACTGTAAAACATAAGCCACCCTGGGTCAGCTGGAGACTGTCCAATAGTTTTAGAACTATGTGCTTAATTCCTCTTGCTCTTTAAAGCTATTACAAGAGAGGCAGGATATAAATCTATGTTTATTAAAGGAGTATCTGTGTGTGTTACACTTTTATAGGCCTGAGGCAGTGTGTTGCTATAAACATCATAACTAATTTCACTGAAAAAAAATCGTGGTTGTAAGAATTGCCTGAAGACCACTCAGCCCAAGACTTATTTAATGTATACTTGCATCTATAACTTGAGAAGTAGCAACCTCTGTAACTTAAGAAGTAACTTAGATGTCCGTGACTGAGACAGATCCAGTCTCTTTTAGAAAGGGAAGTATTGATATTTTGGCTTTATTTCCTGTCATTGGCAAAGATAAGTTTTTGCTTCAGTGTTTGTAATAAGCTTTATAGGTATTTGAGCACAACTGTCCTGTGCCTCTGCTTGATAAGCCTGTGTTACTGGCAACAGCAGACTGAGCAAATAGGTCTGTAAAAATCTGAACAAAGCAGAGACATTTGTAGAAGTTGAGATAGCTATCATAAATTTAAACATGCTCTAAATTAATGGGTTTTAAAAGGTAGGAGTCAGTTTCAGCTATATAGAAAGAAGCACTGTCGATAATGTAGAATTTTTCTTTAGATAAGGAGTTGCTAATGGTGCATCTGTACAGGTGTATATGTATTCATGTAGTAGTGTGTGTATGTGTGGCATTGGCAAGGCTGGGTGTCACAAAATGGGTAGTACAGATGCCAGAAATATGGAATCAGTCACTGTATTCTATTCAAATCTAGTGTAGGATTTTCATAAAGCTTTGACATCTTATAACAGAGCACCTGTACTATAGCTAAGGAAGCTGGTGGGAAAAGGGAGACAGTAGGTATTTCTAAGTAATACTATTGGCTCTAAAGCTGTTTTTAAAGAATTTTACTTATGTCCAGACTCTGTAGTAAATGCAGATATATGGCCATGCCTGAGGATGCTAGAGCTTAGGATGGGCTACACCAGGATGGCCTCACTGCACCTTGGTATTCAGATCCGACACTAGCTGGCATCAAGCGTCACTTCTGGAAACATTCTTCCTGCCGAAACTACTGGGGATTAACAATTTCATCTTCTCTTTCCTCTGCCATAACTCTTTGATAGCAAAAAAACCTCTGCCCAGCTTAGATGGTGTTGTTTGATCCTCCATGGGTGGCTATTTCCTACTGGGTCTCAATGTTCCTTAAAAGTAAATTATGGCCACAATAACTGATTTCAAAAGCTAAATGAAAGGCCAAAGTAACATCTGCTTATTTAAGAAAAAAAAAAAATCGTCACATAAACAGGATATTCAAGCCTCGTTTTTTAGGGAAAAGTTAGAATCTTCTACCCAAAGCTCCACTCCTAAACTTAACTGAAGCACAGTAATTTTCAACCAGGCCCACTCTATGGAAAAAAAGTGGACTGAGGTTGCTGTGATACTAAGCTTTCTTTAAAGCATCTGTTTTATTATTAATATACTTTTAATAGCATCTCTCCGATTGTTTTACGGACTGACTACAACTTAAGTTAATGCTGAGACATTAAAAGCTTGCCTTTTAAATTTTTAACAAGAATAAAAATCTACACAGAGCATGGACTTTGTTGAACTATCTGGATCTGATGTGAAAACAAGTTAATACCATTTCACGCTTCAGTTTAAATATTTTATTGGAAGTCACAGATGCTTCTGATTTATATTTTTGTGTAAGTACTCTGAATGCCAGTTAAACGATCTTTTAGAGACTTCCAAAATAACTAGACCAACTTTTCACCTAGGTAAAAGATATTGGGTACATGATAGGTGGAAATGAATTGATTTACATTGTAGTTCATCCCATCCTCCTACCTCCCTCCCCCCCAAAAAAAACCATTGGAGGAAAATGGAAGCAGAAGACAGAAAAATAAAAGTAAAGTAGTCTCTGTAGCTTGAAAAACTGTCTTTCTTCCCTTGTGTCTTGCAGAAAGCTATAATGAACTGGTGGACTGAAAACTGTCAAGAAATTCTGTTTGGATTATCAGCAGGCTGAGATCTCTGGACATTTCTGGCTGGACTCATCACCTGGCTGTGACTTAAATGTAGAAGTGGAAAACACTACCTGGTAGTCTGAGTTTGACTTTTAGCTGGTTTATACTGTGTTATAGCTGTACAGTTTAGAAAAAAAAAGCTCCTCTGTTTAAAGCATAACTTGTTAACCATTGTTTTCTTTTTTCCCCTGTTTCAATTTTACCTGTTAAATCCCATAAGGACAAGGAATTCAGCATGGCAGAACAGTAAGTCTGACTCACTCAAGTGAACCACAGAGTTGAAGCCTCTTTTGAAAATGTTAATCTCTCAAAACACTGTATGTGCCAGGTGTACATGGTAGTTTATGAAACCTCCTTTTGCTGATTTTCTTTTGAATAAGTAGTAATGATTTTATATAATTCTGTGTGCTTTTAAGAAAATGCTATGCAACTTTTCTTTTCCTTCTTCGAGCAACTGTAGAAATCTAGAGCTTTAAGTATATGAGATCATGTTGGTAATTTCTAATCTTCCTTTTCAGTTCATTCTCCTCGTCCTGAACTAGTTGAGCTACAGGGACCTCAGGAAATACAGAGAGGTCTAACATCACAGGCTTGAAGCACTGTACCACCTCTCAGCTACCATCAGAATCTGAGGAAAAATGTTTACCGTCACTCCAGATCTCATAGCTGAATCTGGAGGTCTCCATCTGCCCAGATTTGGGACCTTCTGGAATGAGCTGTGCCTCGGGTTTCCTTTGCAGACTCCAGAACTGCAAGGCAGGGAGGACATGGCTGGTGATCTCCAGTGTCTGGAGCGCACATGCAGACAGAAGAGCTGGGGAGTGTGCCTGCAGTTCCTGACCAAGTGATGGCTCAGGGCGTCCAGAGCTCCCCTCAAGTGATACAGCAAAGGGCATGCATGTGAGCCACAGATGTTCCTAATCAGTCAGTCTGTAATGCAGAGGTGCCAGTTGTCCCTTACTATCCCAGTCAAAAAAATTATGCACCTATGACTTGCTCATATGCGCCTATGACCTTATCCTATACCAGGCTGTGCCACACCTTACATGTTAAGAGAATTATTGACCAGAGAAAGACAATGAGCAAAACCTAAACATTCTGTGCTTTGGCAATCAAATTTTTCTCTGTATGTTAGATAGAACACAAGGTAGACCCAGGAAACTGAAACAGTTCATTTAATGAGCTGCTTTAGTAAATTTATCCCCTAACAACAACTAAAGAAATAGGTTTATTGCCTTCAGAAATTAGAATCTCTATCCAGCTCAGAATATAGGATGACTTTTGAAAGAAAAAAAGCAAAGTATGGCAGAGAAATAATACTTCTGACTATTGCAGTGGAAAAACAGTTATTGACAGAAGTGAGCTTGCTTTTGTTTTCTTTCCTCTTTCCAGTTTGTCTGTAATGAGCAGTGTTCAGAGATCGTGGATTGTTTTACACTGCTGATGAGTCAAGCCAAAAGAGAAGGAGAGCTTCTGAGAACCTGCAGCAGCTTCCAAGCGTGAGTCATAGCCACTGGGGTGTCCATTCTCCGCATCTTCTGGGAATCACAGACTCGAGAAGGCTTGTCACAGACATCAGCCCTACCAGGAAGCCTTGCCCTAAACAAAGAAAAGACAGAGGTCGAGGGACAGGAGTGCAGACAGCTGCAAAAGTAACGGAGTTTGAGCTGTGAATACTCAGCTAAGAAGAGGTAGTAAGTGTTATTCACCTATTTGTGATCACCGTTAAACAAAATGCCTAGAAATACAGAATAGAGGAATCAATAGGAATATGTCAGCTGTGCTCAGCCTCATCCTGGGTAAAGAATGAACGAACATATCATGTTACAGAAGAGTAGTGATATGAGAGGAGTGGTGATGAGAGAGGAGTGCTAGTACTTTAGGGGACACACAGAAAGCCTTCCTATTTCTGGTGAGGGATTAGTGGCAGCTACTACTTCTTAACATAGTCTGGTGCAATCTGATGCAGTTTACACTTTGCCACTAGGTCCCCACTAATGTAGCCTCTGTGTTTTTCATCCCTCCCAATAGCATTCTTGCACTTTCCCTTAATGATGAGAGCTTGTATCTGTGCCAAGCAATTTATGATATCATTTGTAGGAGTGGATGCTGTCCAGAGTGTGCTACACTAATGCCGAATCTCAAGAATACCAGTAGTACAGTAACTTCCTTTTAATTAATTATGCCAGCTTTGTGTAGGAGGCCAGCTCCCAGCCTGTGAGCCAAACCTCTGGGTTTCTGATCCAGGAAAGAGAATCACACCATGCACAGGCAAGCAGTATTTGATACAGATATAAAAATTTCCATGAGTTTGCTCTCTCAAGATAGAAACCTGACCAATGCTTATGGGAACTTTTATTTCTTAGTGTTACAAGGTCTGCTCCACACAGGAAAATAGGAAGGCTGTGCAGAAAAAGCATGGGAATGTGTCATTAGAAAACCCATTTTGCTGAATGAGATTGAAATTGTCCCAAATTATTTCTAATATGGAAGGTGAATGGTGTACAGGGATGGAGAAAAAAATTAACAAAGTGTTTGGAGATGGTGTTCATTTCTCCTAGCTTAGGTGCATCCTGTAAGAAAGATCTAAACCCATTTAGAATAGAGTCCATCAGTCCCCCTGAAATTTGAAGGAAAATCTCACTGGCTTCACACTGGTCCTGTGTGACTGAAGTTCAATCCTGATCCTGCAAAAGTTGGTGAAAATTTTCTCACTTGTTTCAAAGCAGTGAGAATTTCCTTGATAAAGTGTAATTAGGGATGTTCATCCTGTTGCTTCACATACTGCAAACCACACTACTCTTTAGTCTGCTGGGAAGAGTTGTCGGAATGTTTTTCTTTGGAGATAGAGGCTTCATTCATGGGACAAAATGATGCTTTTAGAAAATACTTCTATTTGCAAAAAGGAGCTAAAAACTAAAAAAGAAAGAAGGAAACAAAAAACCAACTAACAAACCAGCTCACACACCTGAGTACAGCGACCCAGCTGGTTCTGGGTTTGTTACCTGGCTCTGAACTCAGCTATACTTCCTTGTGAAGTTTCTCAGCATTGCTTTCGGATACCTTGATGACCACTCTGAGTGTGGGAACTGGGAGATCTGAGCCTCTGGGTTCAGCTAGGGAATGTTTATTTTCTTGGCAACTCTTTCTGACAGGAGCCATCCCATGGCCCCTACTGGTTTTGCCCTGGTTACCCACCATTCAGCACCATGACTAAAGGTTGCACAGGTGAACCCTCAGGAGTGCCTGGAACTCAGTGCCTTAAGTTAATTGCCTTTCATTACAGGTATAATCCCTACAGTACTTCTTCAGCCTCACAGAAAATATAATAAAATAATTAACACTTTTGCCTATTTTTTCCAATATCTATGTCTCATTGTGATCCCAGAACTCCCCTCTGGTATAAGGTAACACATACCCAGGGTCTTTCATGTGATGAAATGAATGATTTACAAAGTCTAGGACTGATCCAAGGCATATATTTTGTATTCATGCTCCTCCTTGCCTAGAGGTCTTTAAATGATATATAACCAGCCTCTTCTTTCAGCAATCCAGCAACAATACTTGTTTCTATTTTCAGATACAACTTGTCTTCAGAAATGGCCTCCATTTTGAGACAGAAGTAAAAACTCTTCTGCCAAGATCACTTGACTTCATATGGAATTACAGTGTATCTTCTTTTGCTTGTATGCTACGAAAAATATTTTGAACACTGTGTGTATTCGTAGTCCCTGATGACAACTGCCATAAAAAACATAATTAAGATATCATTCCTATAGTTTGCTATGATGTTTATAATATAGTATAGTTTAGAAAATATACTGTGGAGTATTGTCTGGTGTTCAATTTAAGCAAAGTAAGATGCTCTTACCAAACAACACTTGCAAGAGAAAATCTTTGCCTTGAGATGAGCTAGACTAGCACCTCTGTTTCCCCAGTTACATATTGTTGCTTCTGCTTGTTTTTAGAGGAATTACCATGACACAAAAGTAGGGTAATTTCTGTTTGAGTCAGGCCTTTTATCTTACGGTATCTTTTGTGATGAGCACAGTTTTTAGTGCCATTATTGCCAGACAAAGAGATACTGACACTGTCGATAAAGATAGGTTTGCAGGCTCAGCACAGCCTGACTTACTCCAGTGCCGCAGGCCTCTATTAAGAACACTCCAGTATTACTCTTGTGTTTACAGCTGGCATACTACTCTTATTATTTGCTTTGCTTTCCTTTAAGCTGGGGTCAAAACGCTGCTGTATTTCCTTATTACTTTGCATTTCTCAATGTTGTCAGACTCCGCAGTCAAAGAGCACACAAAACCTCAAAAGAATCCAACTCCTTGGACTGAGATTGAGCTTAAAGGTCAAATGGTCAATTATGTGCCTGCAACAAGCCATTGGGCAATTTTCCAGTTAAGTACATCCACTTTCACAGTGTCTGAAATCCAGCAGGGCCGATGCACACCGCATAAGTAAAAAGGTAAGGGATGCTCTGGGAGATAAGAGTTTGTCTTTGTTCTATGAAGGGAAGACATGCAAGAAATGGCACAGGAAAGGGAGTGGACTTTACTGAGATAAGAATTGTTCTTTCATTTTTTTCCTCCGCTACTCCAGAAAGACAGTAACTTTTTTAAATGCAGGAAAAATTCTGAAAAATTCTCATTTAACAAAATGTCAAACAATCCTGGACCCAACCCTGTATTTATGCGAACATGGAAATGACTTGGAAAAGAAGTGTTAAGTCACAGGTCTGGAAATAAGAACATCAGATATTATGATTTTGGGTGTTAGTAGGGTAGGAGATTAGACTATTAGCATGCCAGTGGAAGTCTGTTCCTTACAGTATAGTTTTTAGTGCTTTATTTAATATGATTTTAGATGTGCCAAGTATTGGTGCTTCCAGCAATTTTCTCTTGGGAGTCCATTTCATGGCCTAATAGTTATCACTCTGAGGCAAACAGTCTCTTTGCTCTTCCCTGCCCTTGCCAACTGAATGCTATCTAGTAACACACTTGAGCCAGCTCTGTGTTCTGTATTCAGGTTTCTTTGTAGGTCCTCAAAGATGATCTTGATCTTGTAAAGTCCCCTTGTGTTTAGGCTCAAGTAGGAAGCATTTCCAATATTTTTTTTTTCTTTCTCCAGAGTATGCTCTGCTCACTATTTGCCAAGTCCTTTTGAGTGGCCATTGAACAGCCTGCTTGGTTTAATTGAGTTACCAGCACGGATAATGCTCAGGATGTGCGGACGATTGTTAATGCACATGGTGATTCCACAAAACCATTGTATCTTAGGAAGTGGAATAAATCCCATCCATTTTAACAAGGGGCAGACTGCTTTTTACACTTTCGTACAAGTTTTTAATCAAGACATTGGTCTTCATATGACTCTGTGAATTCTCAGGAATCATCCCAGATATTCAAGAACAGGAACTTAATTCAAAAGCAAGAACAGTCAAAACACATTTTCATAGATGCTGCTCTGCTTGCAAAAGCATGTGATTTCTATTTTGTCAGCTTTAAAGTGTTTGCATTGTTGTGCTTCTGGTCTGCATTTCTAGGTCGACAGAAATAACACACTCAGTGTTAGTGAGTTGATCTTAGATAATTTTTACAAAATACTAGCTGGATCGGTGTCTTCTGGGATAGTGCTGCCACATTAATTCTCTTAATGTCATGAATATATTACGTAGGCTTCTTAGACTATAAAGGCTTATATGCTTGGGAAGAATAATCTAATGGATATATGTTACTGTAAACAAATGTGTTTTACATATCTATCATGACAATAATCTATTAATAATTGAATCAAAACCTCATTTTGTTATATCATCATTTATATATGATCTGTGCTACTGCTCTTTACATTGACTTCTTAGGACTCTTACCTTAAAATTAAATACAAATTGTAGAAATCCACGTACAACTGAGGAAGCAAGACAAACAACTTTTTTTAACATCAGGTCAAAAAAAGAACAGCAAACATCAAGCAGTCCTACAAGATTTTAAACCGAATGCAATCTGCATATCTTCTTAATCATGATATAAGATTTGCCTGTCCTCTTACTGATCATACTCTTAGGATTTCCTTTCTTGCTTCTCAGAACAGTGATGCTTTTTTCTGCACGTTACTAAGTCTATGTTGGCCTGCCAAGTCAAATGAACTCCTGAAGTAATGTCTGAAAATCAGAGTTTTAACGATAATGACTTGAAAAGACATTTTGGCATTCAGCTATACCAAATGTGTTATGCAAACTCAGGTCCAGATTTTCTTTAGTTCTCATACCACTCAGAAAGTTACACTGAAGCTGCAGTGAACTTTCACGTGCCCAGATTTATCAAACCACAATAATTACCACACATGTACTTCAGCTCTTTGACCCGCACTCTGTGGTCAATTAATAAATTGACAATCTGTTACACTGTTTCACACTGGGATTGAGTAAGGATGACAAGGAAAGGGCCCTACATCAGTGGTTTCCTTTCAAAGTTCACTTAAATACCATCAAATCCACAATCAATGGCAATGCACACACATGTTTAACAAAGCTTTTAACCTTTTAAACCATCAGGCCATCTGCCTTTCAAGAAATATTGCTCTTGGTTCAAACAGCAAAGCAAGGCATTGTATACATCCTACAGGCTCTTATGACTGGAATCTGTATGTGAGTGAAGCCCTGGGAATCTCTTCAACTACCCTATCCCCCCTCAGGTAAAAAAAAAAATCATAAGGACTACTATGCAAGAGCCATCCCATGAAACAAATCCAGTCAAGACACAATCTGATATATAGTGATGGGAAGGAAGAGTAAACTGGGTCTCAGTGACTCCTCCTGAGCCTCCCCAGCAGAGCTAATGTGGGCATATATGCAGCATGAAGTAGGACATGAGACCCTTTTCCCTAAAGAAGGGATGGAAAAAACCCCACTGCTGTTTTTGAACATAAGCACCCTAGCTTCCAAGCCTAGTCACACAAGCAGCAGCGGAAAAGCCAGAGACACCTGTCCCAGGCTTGGTGGAAGCCCCATAGCTGCAGCAGGATCCAGGCTGGCCTAGCAACTGGGGATGCTGAAAGTGAAAGAAAGAGTACGTCCAACTGTGAGTAACCTGTATCTGCATTAAAGGGCAAAACCAGGACATAAATTGGGTTTGGCCATGCGTGAACCATGACTACAGAAAGTTATTCTTAGCTACAAAATACCTGGGTAATCCCTGGCTGACCTGAAGTACACAAAACTCTGATGAGGCACAGTTGTGTGCCAGGAAGAAGAATGCTGCATAGGAGGTGTCTCGTCCTGACTATAGGAGCTATAAGAAAATGCTGCACCACAAGAATTGTGAGATTTTGAACGCTGGGGAGGGAAGTACAGGGGAAGAAAGGATTACTGTGCTAGGTAGATGAATCAAACAGGAGTGGGCTACAAGGATATGAGTTCTAGGGCTAAATGCTGGTCATGGATTTCAGATCTGGCTTTGCTTCCTGAGGGTATATGATGTCTTCTGCCTTTGCTGGGGAGAGGGTGAAGGTGCAGATAACAAAGGCAAGAACTGTGCTGAAGCCAAGGAGGGTGTGTGTGTCTTGAGAAACAGACACTGCTGCTGTTGAACAGCTACACAGTTGGCAAAGTAGTTCCACTACATGTAGACAAGCTGAAGAAACAATCATCTGTGTGAATCAAGATGAAAACTAAGTGCTACTGGCCATTAGTCAATGAAATTAACCTTGTGGATAAACAAACTGTACTGGAATATGACACACTTGAAATTGTGGGGGCTTTTGCTCACTGTTTTTCTGGAGAATGCTCTTCCAAGCCTTTTATACTTAATCGACAGAACTAAAAGATGGCCAAGGCTTGTAATCAAGAAATGTCTTTTTACAGGACAGTATGATCAAGGAGTCAAGGTAGTTTTGTCTGTAGTGCCTGTAGTCTCTAAATATTTACAGGAACATCAACAGATTTCCCCAATGGATCATTCAAAGGCAGAAATTGCTCCAGGATCAGTATACACTTGAACATACTTATCTGGAATAAAACCCTCCACATCTAGATAGTTGCCTTGCAGTCAGTAGAGAAATAGGCACTTTCAGGACATGATCCATCTGACCGAATTAGATATTACTGTAGGATTAGGTATGTCAGGCATTGTCCATTTCTCCCTATTAAATATAAAAGGAACATAGAACAGTGCTGTGAACGTCTATATGTAATCAGATGAATCCTGCCACTAAAGCCTGCCTCTGTTGCTAAGGGAAATGTATCTTCCTTCAGAAGATGATCATTCTGCAGGAGAGGTCTTCAAGATCAGATTAAAATGGGCACAGCTAAGAAAGGCTGTGTTTGTTTGATATCAACAGGTTTAAAACTTCTGGCTTTCTTTCGGCTTCTTTTTTAGGTGCAGGACCAAATTTCTAACAAAATCAGGGAATTCTTGCTGCAGAGGCAAGGCAAAGTGGAGTACCCAGTGGTACTTGTGAAGAGTAAGTTAAACCTGTGTAACGCAGACTTCATCTCTTAGGTCTGGGGAGCAATGCATCCACAGTAGGATGCATTTGTCCTCCTTTTGTCTGTCACAGGGTGAGTTTGTCTCCTGTTAGTTCATCTGCTTGTTTTTTCAGTCTGAATGGACTGAAATCCCTGGAATAACTGGAGAGATAAAAGATATTTGGCAAACACCTGAGAGATGCTGATGATGTGCCCCAGGTGTTAGCAGTTACTCCACCCATATTCATATGTACTTTCTAAAAAGTTTAGAAGGCTTACGATGTGAGTAAGGTGTGGTACCTGACAGTAGAGGCCCAGGAAGAAAGAGAAGCCATTAAGAGTACTTCTTACAGGAACAGATCTCAAAGAACATTGCCTATGTGAATGACAAGTAAAAGTGTCTGAAGAGAGAAGGTGCTCTTCAGGTAGGATGAGTAATGAAGCTGCAAATGATGGAGAAAAAACAAGTTTAAATGCTTTATATTGGCACTCTCAATAGAAGGTCCTGAATTTCCTCTGCAACTTGCCACTGGTGTAATAGTTACTAAAATCTGCAGACTCCATTTGGAATGAGCAAAACATCCTAAGATGCAGGGATCCAGCCAAAGAGCTGGAACAGCTGAGTCACTAAGTGGACAGCAGTGCTTGAAAGGGCAATTGGGGCTGGCTCGTGGCAGGTTCTCAGAAATCTGCTGAGTTAAATCTGCAAGTGGGCAAAGAAAACCTGAGCCATCACTCTTGGTTTATGTGAAATCACAGTCTAATCCAAAGACCAATGAACTCAGGGAGACACTGATGATGGATAGATGGACATTTGGATTATGCCCTTAAAAAAAGGAATGCAGTTAACTAGAATGCAGATTTTGATTTTAGATTTTTAAATGTTAGTATAAACTGTGTCAAAAGAAAGCAAACCCTAGTCTTCAACTTGCATTGACAGAGGTAAGGAGGGGAACCACCCCTTTCCTTCCCTTTCTCCTTTTTTGCTCTGTAAATCTTGGATGAAAATTTTTCAAGTGAAAAATATATTTAGTGGAAGTTCATCATCATGCACATGCATCACATCAACATGCAATGTGAAAAAAAAAAAAGCAAGCAACATGGGAGGAGAACAACATCAAGTATTTTGGACATGAATAGAGTACGTTAATGAAAATTTTCATCCATCTAAAAAAAGATAATCCTTACAAAAACCTCAAGCAAATTGCACTGAAAGAAGGTATAAACTTTTGCTGCCTTATCAGTTCAAGCTAAAAAGTACGACTCAAACAGCATTTAACTGCTGCGGACTAAGCTGTGCAGGACAGATAAGCTTCAGTTAAGGCAATAGGAATCTTTCGCTGACTTCAGCTTCAGGACCTAAGCTGTAAGGTGAATTCACCTTAAATGAATGTGAATAACTGCTAACGGTCAACTGGCACCACTTCCTGCACTGAATTGTATGCAATGTGCTTCATGCAATAAGCCTGGCTGCCTGGGGGAGGCAGCTGGATGCTGCCTTAGCTAGAGATTTGGAGAGGATACAAAAAATACTGACATCAGTATACGCTAGCACTTTCAAAACCCCCATGTTCTCAGGTTGTGAACTTTTATGACATCCTCTGTGAACTGAAGGGTAACTATCAGCTCTTTCTTTCATTTAGATGCTGCCAAGCCACGAGAAAATGTTGCTTGTTTGAACTTCAGAAGATTGACACCAAATGGTGCCTCTGTCTGAGCTGGACATGACAGCGCGAAGAACCAATGTTGTCTGAATCTTGCAAAAAGGATTAAGAACTGATGATGATGGTACAGCTTAAAATGTCTCCTGCTCCGTGTGGTTGCTGTGGGAAACCGAGTGGAAGTACCATAGAAACCTGCAGAACATTATGTAAGAGAATCCCTCATGGACTGTGATCAAATCTGGGTGTTCGGAGGAAAAGGTTCTGGAGGAGATGGGGAAAAGATCACAGGATCTTGGTGGCCAGCAAAGGGTGCAGGAGCTGCAGAAAATAATCAGCAAGGGAGTCACCATATACTGCTGGGGGTGGCAAGGGAGGAAAGAGAGAGCAGAGTGGAAAGTATTAAGAAAAGGGATCTGCGTAGTTTGACTCTAGACTAAATCCTGAAATTAAACTTGAACAGGAAAGCATTCAGATGATAGCCGAGTGTCTTAGCAGCAAACTTGTCAATATGTTTTCTCAAGTCAGGCCAGAGGTTGGCAAGGAATTTTGTCAACATTGAGAGATGATTTCACAAACAGGGGACAAGACAGACATTTTCTAAGAGTAGAGTACTTTACTGTTCTGTAAAGAAGTTAGCAAGTCTTTTATAACAATTCTCCTGCTTTCCTCTTACTCTGTCTTAAAGATAGTTAATAACATGCAATGCCTTCTATTGTACAGAAGCTGTCCAAGCACCTGTAGAACATCATTAGACACAGGCAGACAAAAAGGAAACTGAAACTGCTAACAAGCACTATTATTTACATAGTATCATCTCTATGCCATCTCTACTACCGATATTCTTAACTTAACAAAAGGAAAAAAATGAAGAATGCTCCCATATACATGATTTTCAGATGGAAGATTAGATTTACCAAGCCATTCACACTGTATTACCCATAAGTGGCAGAATTACCTCCACTTACAGCTGCAGTACTGACCACCAGGATCTCTCAGTCCTAAATTGATCAACCAAAACCAATTGATTTCTGACCTTCTAGGTCTCTACTGGTTCAACTGCTTATCTCTGCTCATGGCTGTTATCTATAGCCTTTGTGAGAAGAGGCACGCTCAGACATCATCAGTAGTTTTGGAACAGAATTACTGTCTCCTGCCTGTACAAGCAAATGCACAAGCATTATTTTCCCTTGGAGAAACAGGCCATATAATGAGATTAGACCTCAGTGTGAAGGAGACACTAGCATGGCCATGACAAATGTATCTGCATCATAAATTAAGTGGTTTCTATCTTGAGCAATAAACTACAGAGATTTCTTTCTCTGGGTCAGCGTATTGAGTTCTATTGGCCTAGAAGGACAAGGAGTCAAAAATCATTCTCGCCTGAAATGATCTCAACCCCACAATCACGAGCAATGCACATTCAAGGTATGTAGCCCATGTGAATGGGGAACAATAAATGACAAGAGTAGCAGTAACTCAGTAACTTCCTACGCCAACTGAAGGTGGCATAGGCAGTGTTCCAACAGCTAAGTTTTCAGATGACTTTTAATTAGTGTACTGGAGACTGGGGTTGGGTAGTCTCTTTTTTTCCTTCTCTTTCACTGCAAAGGAGGATTCAGAATATCATCAGCTCATCGTGGCCAAAAAATGCTTACTGTTTGGACTGCTTTAAAACTGGGAGAAAACTGTCAACTGTCTGTCAGATTTTTATTAGGTTGGCACTTTCTGCCTGTTGAACCCTTATAATCAGAAAGACAAGCATGTCTTCCACAACAAAATATGTGTGTGCAAACAGGCATACAGTCAGATGGATTGTCTGAGGGAGAAATGATTTCCGTGAACTGAGCAAGTCCATGCATTTGATACAAACTTAACTTTGACAAATAACGTTTGACATAACCAGCAAAAGAGAATATTAGAGCTGATCAGCTGCTTTGGGATTCCTGTTGCTGATATCTTACTGGTAAACACACCATTTATGTTTGCCGTCAGAAGGTGTACGGAAGGTTGTAAATGGATAACTGCAGAATCAACAAGCCGCCCTGTTTGGCTGGCTGCAGGGAGACTCTTAGAAGAGTGGTGGATAAAATAGGCTGAAGTAGGGGTAGGAGCTTGCAGTGACACAGAGAGGAGGCAATCAAACATGGGGTGGAGGAGGTAATGCTTTTCAAGTCCTTGTTCTAGTCTTACCACCTTCGGGATGATTGTTGCTCCTACAGCGTCACCAGAAAGCTACTTGTGGAATCCTGTCAGCCAGAAAAAAAAGAGTGCTGCCTTGGACTTCAGCAGAAAAGGGAGATCCATGCTTCTTACAGTCATTACTTTTAACTGCCCCCCTCAAAAAATACTAACTTTTTCTTATAAATGAGGGTCCTTTCTTCCACCCTATGATGTGATTGCTTATCAATGAAAAGAAAGTAGCACTGCTTTCATAGTCAAACAAGCGTGACGAAGGGCTACCAGGAACTCTGTGATTGATACCTCCAGCCATCAAACAGACACAGACTATGGGCCAAGAGGCTGGGGTAAGTGCCTGGCCATCATTAGGTCATGGGGGAGGCCTGTGGGTATATGAAAAGTGACCCTCTGTGGTGTAAACAGTGCTCCTAGAAGAGTGATTGCACTTGTGAGGGGGTCCCAGGTAGACATCTAGGGCAATTATCGAATTGGACCCAACCATTACACCCTGAGGCGCTCACTTAATTCCTTGTTTATTAGAAACATGGTAGTTACAGTTAGCTTTTCCTTCTCCCTTCCTCCTTCCCAAAATAAAGAGGTGTGCTAATTTTCTTGAGCACAAGGTGGCAGAGCTCAGCTTCACTGTAAAGCCAATAAACGCTGAACCGTGCTTGGAACAGATTAAGGTAAAAAGGCTTCCAGTATTCAGGAGTGCAAAATCAGCTATGATCAAGTAGCTAGATAAACCTGCAAATAGGTGGAACACTGGAAATAACAAAAGCCAAGCTAGGACACTCAGAGAGGGACTCGTGTTTGGAGGAAATTCAGAAAAGGGCTATGTGGGAGCTGATTTTTGTCATTGAGGGAAAAGATGCAGGAGCTCAGGGAACAGAGGCAAGCACATGTCAGAAGAGTTATTAGCCAAGCAGACGCTGGCAATTTGAGTTCATATGCTTGCTCTGGGCCACGGTGCAGCTGTGTGTCTCTGACCACACTTCTCGCTTGAATGCAAGAAAATCTTCATGTGGAAAGTTTCATGGGAGTCAGGATATATCTCTGGAAACCAAAAGGTTTCTGACAAAATCAGTTCCTGTGAACTGTCCAAGTTCTCCCTCTTGCAACAGCTAAAAATCCCCAAACTGTAAGCAAAATGTAAGCAGTTTATTTCTACGCAGCTTTGATAAGGCTGGTCTTTCTGTATGCACTCCTTTGGACAGGATAGGATACCCTCAGCACACACAAAAATCATGTGGCCCTTACCTTTTCCCAGACTCTATGGTATAATTTCTTATCCCCTGCCACCTAAATAACAATACTCTTACAGGGATTATTTGAGTTTTCAACTCCCGCCTCTTTTCCAGAAATCCACATTTGCACCTTTTCAGATGTCTACTATAATTTCTATGCTATGATATAGAGATACTTCATGTACGGTGTATGAGTTAAAGTTTCAGAGTGATCAAGACCAACTTCAGGACAGTAATTTCAGGAAAACACTGAGTATTTCAGCATCTTCAGGTTTTGCTTCTAATATATTCAGGTGAACGTGTTCTCATAACTTTATCTGTGTCAGTAAAAAAAAAAAAACGGGCAAAGAAATGTGTATTGCAAGGGAACAGAATCTCTGGGAGGTTGTTAATTTGTTTTCACCTACCTAAGGCAAATCTGACTCTACTTCACCTGCTCTGGAGAGATGCTCACCTCACCTGCTCTGAGAAAGCTCAGTTGCTCCAGATTCCAGTCTTCTGCAAGGTGATCTGTTTGTCATGCTTAACTGTCCTTCCATGCAAAAGTCTTCATCATGTCAAATATGAATCTTCCTTGCAGTACATCACATGCTTTACTTCTTGTCCTATCCCACAGACAAGGAAAAATTTAATACCTGTCCCTTTGCATACCCTTTTATGTATTTCAGGAGAGTTATTGCACTTCCCTTCAGTCTTTCATGCACTGAAGAAAGCCAGTTCTTTCAATCTTGATTCAGAGTTCATATTTTCTAGCCCTCTGAACACAGTCTTATAGCTTTGTCATGTTTTCAAGTCTTTGTTTGAGTTTCACCACCTTCAGGATGATGTTTGCTCTCACAGCAGTGCCAGAAAGCTGCTTGTCCCTAGCAGTTTGGTTGTGCCTCTCCTTTAAGTAATGGTTCATAGGAAGTATTTGAGCAGTTCTTTCCTACTTTCTTCAATCTGTGAGAAAAAAATAGAAAAATGGTGTTACCTTTATAAGGAAGACTTGCCTATGTAGAAATAAAGTTACAACTTATCACAGCAGTTCTTTGTACAGCGATCCTTTTGTAAGTCTAGAATTAAAAGACTCAAAGCATCTAGCTGTGCCTACTGAAAGAGCTGCTGTTTCCCCCAGTAGGCCAGCAACGGTATTTCTCGGTGGAGCATTCCCCCAGCTTTCATTTTGGCAACTTTAGTGGCCCTAGCATACTACACTTTCAGTTTGTTACCCTTCCACATTCTCCCCCACAATCTGTTTTGATGAAATACTAATTTTAGGGAGGAAAATATATTTTTAACACAATCGGGTATTCACCAATGTGTTTTCATTTTTGGCATTGTCACGCAGAAATCTATGCAGGTAAGTCCCAACCCTGCTAAGAAATGATTGCTGCATACCTCAGCAACACTCTTGAGAATATCTTGTGAGAAATATCTTTGAGTTGCAGAAAATACAAACTGACATTTACTGCAACAGACGATCAGACCCCTTTCCAGTGTGTGTTGTAGCATTATTGAACACTGACCTGCAGCGTCATGAGTTCAAGGTCTTACTTACAGACCTGTACTGTTCCAATGCTACCGAATTATCTAATTAGCCAGTTTGATCCAACCACATGGTTTTACCTGAAAGTTCTTTGAGAACTTCTCAGTTTCTCAGAAGCACAGAAAATAGAGACTTAAGATGTCTGTGAAGTAATAAAGTCTAGTATGTGCCCATACATTATTAGACAACTGTGAGCTTATTGTCATAAAGTCACTAGGAGTATTATGATGCACATTTATTGCCTTAAAGAGATGATGTCTTTCTGTTAATCCAGGAGAGAGAGGGGCAATTAAGCGTATTTTTCAAAGTTGTGAGCAGACTTGGATGGAGAACAGTATTGCAGTTTTTTCAGCAACTTCCAGGCTTTCAAAATTTTACTTCTGTCCTGCATTAGTGAACTTTCTCAAGTTTTTTTTTTGAAAATGGAACCATATTGCAGTTGTGCTATTAATTTTTCTCTCTTTTTCTCTTAGACACTTTCCTCCAAATCCTTAAAAAATCCTAAACTGTTTTTCCTCTAGAAAATAGTTTAATAACATTTTTATTCTTACTTGTTCTCCTTCTATAAATATTTCTGCTTAGAGAAATATGTTATTTTAAAGCTCTTAGTGCCCTTTTTTCCAATTTCGCATTATTTGTAGCCAAAACGCCTTGTACTTGAATAAATTTTTTTATGGTCCTTCCATGTTTTTATGCTGCATCATATGGCTTTATTATTCCTTGGGACTCTCTCTATCTTCCTTGTGTTTTATTTAGAAAGGACAAAGTGCTGAAATCAGTGAGGAGGAGATACATTCTGAGTAGAAGAAATGTATCTACATGACAATTTTACTTAAATTTAGCGTAAATTTGGTTTAAGTAGGGCAGCATGATGGACAACATTTTCAGTTATGTCTCTTTATCTAGTCTTCACTCATTGACTTATAGGGGTTATAAATCCACGTGTCAGCTAGGCATGCTATGACTTTTTTAGTAGGATGTTCTTTGAAAGCAAACACAACCCTGCCTGTGACTATGCCAGGCCTACGAATGCACCCAGTAAGAACTGGATTTTTCTGTAGCCTGAGCAAATGCAAAAAGAACAGCATGTGCTTTCAATTAATAAGTGCCATGTCAGATTAATTCCTGGGCACTTTCTATCAGCATATCGACTACTTGTTCTGTACCTTTGTAATAAAAATTCCGTCACCTTCCTTTCTTTAATTCACCCTGATTTGCTCATTTCAAAATGCTCAGCTCGGATAATTAGATAAGGACGGACCATCACCATCTTTGGATACAATGGTACAGAGGTGAGTGAACAGCCTGCCAACACGAAGCTAGGACTGCCTGTCCTTTGCCAGGAGGAACACAGTCTCAGAAATGGCAAGGGAAGACCGTCAATTATTAGCCCCAATTTCCCAGACCAGCCCCTCTTTGCACCTGCAAATTATCCGATACACCTACCCAAGGCAGACCTGCCTCAACCCCCACGCACGGAGATGGTAACTCCTTTTCTACTCCCCTTCCCCCCCCGCCTCCCCCAGCCTAAAGCAGGCAC
>NW_009258755.1:3898210-4015427 GCF_000687185.1 Egretta garzetta
TATTCCTGCGAACCGAGAGTTTTGGTGGGTGGCTGTCTGCCTCCGACCCCCCGACACACCCCACACCCCACACCCCACACTCTTTTTTTTTCTATTAAAAAACCCCCACCAAATAACCAAAAAGGAAGGGAAAAAAATAAAAGGAGGGGATGCAGCAGATCCTGATGGAAGGGACAGCAAACTATCTTCCCTGCCCTGGCCTTAGGCATGCGAGCCTGCTTTGCCCTTCTCAGTAAGGTGGCTGTAAGGAGAAAACACTGAGCCTGCAGAGGAATGAGCTCTGTGCTGTCTCTAAGCAAGTGCTGGAGGATGAGGAAGCTGTCATTGATAGCGAGGAAGGCGCAAAAAGTTGTTTTTTTTTTTTTTTTCTTTCTTAACCATGCGTTTCTTCCATCCTCACAGACGATATTCGGTGAGGGGGTTCTGCAGCTTTTTGTGTTCAACCCTGCATCATTTCACAGCTCTGTACTCTGTGGCGTCCACATATGTTGCCTGAGAAAAGCTGCAAAGGCTCTTGCTGAGCAAAAAATATTGGATACTGGACTTGTAGATGATTGATCTGTGGAAAAAAAAAACCCCTAAAGCTATTTTGTCCTTGTTCTTTCTGGTTTGTTTCCTGTGGAATTTTTGACGTAAAAGATACCAGAATATTTTCCCCCAAATCTGTACAGATTTCTCACTGTTTGCATTCTCCATCTTTCTTCTCTTTTTCAGTCCTTCAGAAACAATATAAAAATACTGTAAAATACTGTGTAATTTTAGATTAAATCTAAATCTTTGGCCTACCTTCCTGCAGTTCGCTGAAGTAAATTTGCTGCATTTCCCCGCGTGCGTTTGGGGAAAAAGCTGGAGACATTCATTTCTAGTACTCATATATGGCCTACCTTTGGTAGATTTTTAGGACCTATGGTAAAGGAACAGTCTTTCTGGGTTGTTATAGCAGTTACTGTTTCAGATGTTTGTTTAATATTCTATGGATTGCTTCATTAAAAAAAAAATTGCTTTGAGCTGTGCATCTCTGCTCATTTTCATAGTCTTTGCCAGCCATATTATCCAGTACTTTCAATTTGGAGGTAACAGAGCAATTTCCCTTAGAATTTAAACTCTGTTTAAAAGGCCAGAGGAAAAAACACATATGTAAATATGTATTCTGGCCGTGGTCAGCTAAAACATGTCCAGTCATTTTGAATTGATGCTTTGGTTTTCATTTTCCTGTGCTTTTTGAGCATCACTGTCTTTACAGTTCTTTTCAGTTTTTACTGTATCATTCTGTGACATTGCATGGTGTTGTGTTTGGTGATCTAAAAATAATTTTGAGTCATGGATTTCTCAGGAGATGCTGTTGCACGTATTTAAGATGGCCTTTTCAGGCGTACTTTTAACATAAACCACAAAGGCCCTTGAATTAAGTTTATAGGCATAAATTAAAAATTGGACTGCAGTAGCTGTCACGTTGTTTCATTGTGGGAGCTCGATAAACAGTAGGTATGTAGGGAAGCGGTTCTAATATGGTAGGTACAGATTGTGGAAATATTTTTTAGCACCACACATCTTGCTTTATTCTAGCTCAGAAACAGGTTTAAGAGTCTGGGGCATTGCATTGTACTTGGGAAGCTTCAGGCCTGATCTTTCTTTTTATGGGCTCTGTAGATGGAATTACGCTTGGTATGAGTGAGAAGAGCATAAGACAATTAACTCCTCGTAGTTGATTCCCATGTATTTACTGAGTGTATGCTGAAACCAATCCTTCATTGCTCTGCTCTGGATGGGAGCAGATCCTGCGGTCCCAGGCAAGACATGGGTGGGCGCCCGGGCTGAGCCAAGACCCTCGCCTGTGCCCTGTGCAGCGGGAGCATTGGGGTAACTTCACCACTGGGGTGGGCATGTGAAACTGGTGGTGGTGGAAGGTGCTGGCTGTGGGGCCAGGCAGGTGGCACCAAACAGGCAGGGCCTGATGGGGCAGCGAGGGTTTTCCCTTTGACTCTGAGAGGTGGGAGGGAAAGCTGGGGTGGTGCTGGTAGGAGTGACAGAGCTGCGAGGTCCCAGGCGTCAGGCAGCCTCCACCTCTTGATACCCATGTGCTTCAGCCCGTAGGTAAATTGTGGTTTAGAGCTTAATAAACGCTCTCCTCTCAGTCCAGCTGTTCCTGGATTCCTGGTTGGATTCCCCATCCAAATCTACTGAGAGCAGCAGAAAGACACCCAAGAGCACTTCTGTATCAGCCCTGTGAGGGGCAGCTGCTGAAACTCGATGTGGGAGGGCAGGAGAGTATTTCTGCCTGGTGCTTTTCTTAGTCATGTGCCTCACCCTTTCCCTTCCTAGTTGTTTTTGCATAGTTTTCTATTAAGGTGAATAAAAGTCACATTTTGATAATTCTCTGTCTCTAAGAAAGATTTTATATTTGTCCAGTTGGCTAGGGGTCTGACATGGGCTGGTCTTTATCTGAAAAACATGTGCTGGTGCTGCAATGGCTTATCATAACAGAGCTTCGTCATAATAATTGTTTGGTAGTTTTGATATTATTAGAGATAAATTAAACTCTGAATGAGATCCCACATTAAAATTATGGTATCAGTCATCATCGTTAAGAGCCAAGGACTAAGAGTGGTGACAGCAAAATGAGTACATAAGTATTGTTAAATCCATACGTTGTAGGCACAATAGCAAATAAGTAGTCCTTGGCGAGATCACTCAAGCAAAAATATTAATAGGATAGTAAATGAGTCATTTTTAAAGTGTCCAGGGCTTCTTTTAAAAGGACTGGTTGATGTTGTCTCATTAGGTAAAATGTATTGGTAGTATATCTCGGTGTATATGACTCTTCAAAGCGTCTTCTTGCAGTGCAAGTGTATTCCTGGCCTAGTTTCACACTTCCGGTATCAAGCCATTAAATACGTTGACTTACAATTATTCAGGTGAATGGGGTTTGAAATTAATTGGTGTATTTCAGGAAGAACTGCTTGCCAACAAATAGTAGGTGACTGTTAAGCTCTTGCCTATCAAGAGAGAGGCAATTGTGTATTGCGTACATTTCAAAACCGCAAAATAAATTTCTAATGCAGTTATATAAAGCACTCTAGAACTGTTAATAAATAAGACAGGATAAGTAATTTATAGAGTAAATTATTTAACAAGTCATGTGAGCTTGTGCTAAAAAAAAAAAGGCATGTTTAAATTCATGTGAAGCTCAGAGCTGTTGGTATTTTGGGTCTTTCATTTTAGATTTCTAGTCTGTTGTAGATTTAATATCATATCAAACTGTCCACAAGGCTTCTCAACCCCCAGCCCCTTCCTCCTCAAAACAGCTTTTGGCTGTGCAGCATTGCATGGCTTGGCTGGATTGAAAAGTTATTTCTGGTGACTTGGAATTGTACAGTAAGACATGAGGCACCAGGCTACAAATTATTAAAGGGGTTTTGGACAGTAGTGATATAATAGCTGCTTTTAGGAATTTGTCCCTTTTTTAAAATCTTCTTTTAAAGATGTGGACAATTGGTTAAGGTGAGTTGAAAGTAAGCGTTATGAAAATCTAGTTTTGTAATTTCTAGACTCTAAAAATACTCCAAATACCAGAAAGCATTTGGTTTGGTATACACTAGGGTTCTCTTTTTGCTCCTGGGAAAGCTTTCATGTGGCTTGTTTTAGTCCTTGTCCTTCTGGTTGATGAGGACTGATGGGGCTTCTCAGGGTCTCCGTCAGGTTGAGATGGAATCGCTCATGCTGGAGAAGGGCAGCATCCTTCAGGAGGTCCTTAGTGCTGAGCAGGCTTGGGCCTCTCAAGAGTTTCAAGAGAGGTTTGGGATTTGTAGACTAAAATGAAAGCCATTTGCGTGAATTCAAGGATTCGTTTTGGAATACGTTGTTTCCAAGAAACTTTCACTTCTTGCCATATCTACTGAGAAATCAGAGGGCCCGGCAGTCCAGCCTGCGATATCTTTAGGATGGCATTTTCCAGATTTCTCAGGTTCTATTTTTTCTTAAATTATTTTTATGCTGACAGTCTAAGGGAGAAAGTAGCTGAGCAAGATTCTAGATCCAAAATCACTGTAAAGCAGAAATTTTTACATAACTAAACAAGGGCCTTAGTCATCCATTTTGGATTTCGTTTTAAAGTCAGAGGGATACCTCCCCCCTTCTTTTTGGATTGCACTTCTCTCCCTCCCTTGTTTGTCATCTGTCACCACAAGAATGTCTAATGATGTGTCAATGAAGGTGGCCATCCAAATATCCTTGCCCAAGCTGGATGAGTGTAGCAGATAATGAAGAGTAATAAAAGATGAAAAATGGAACAGAGAACTCTAAAACCGTCTCAGTGCTTTTTTGATGTTAAGTGTATATTTATCTTGTTACATGCGAAAAATCTCTTTGAAAAACTGTCCTTTAAGAAGTGAAGCACTGATTGTTGAGGTTTGTTAATTTACTTGCGTTTCACATGGAGAAATAAATTCATCCAGGTTTGAAAGCCACAGGCCTTTACTGCCTGGGATGTGGATATGCTCTGTCACTTGATGCTGCTTGTGTTTGCTAAGAACTCTTCATGCAAATGTATGTAGGCACATAGCTGCTATTAAAATCAATTATAATTGGGACGGACCTTAATTCCTGTTTGATTGTAAGCCTGTATTTTCAGAAACTGCATAAAGCAAATCAAACTACTCCCCCTCCTGAAATATTCATGTGGAGATCCTGTTTCTTACATGGCTACTATTAACTGCAACATTGCACAGTCATAATGTACTTATGGGAAAGGAGCCATGCCATGGAAATTCTGTTGTGAATATGCAATTTTTGTAAATTTTTCTGGAAGAAAATGACCCGCATTGAGCGTTGATCATCAACAGAAGTTATAGCTGAAACCTAAATATATTTAATACCAGTTCAGCTATTCTTATTTCTGGCTTGCGTTGTCATCAGTAGGACACATTCTTGAAGATCAGATTGCAGGTCAATGTTCTTGCTTCCTACACAAGGTCTGAAGAAATTAAGAGTTTTTTGCAGAAGAGTGGAACAAGACAGGCCCAAGGCATTTTCAGAGGCAGTTTAGAAGCAATCTCTGAATGGTGTGACTTGAACCAGCCTTTTGCTAAGCCTGCTGGTCCTGATCCAGCAAGGCACTTAGATGCCTTTTATTTCAGGGGGAGCTGAGGCTGAGATGCTGGCCTTGTTAAGGTCTGTGGCAAAATGGGATGGAATTATCGTTTCAGCAGGGTAGAGCAGTTTAGAGGACGCATGTGAAGTATGGGAAGAACTTCAATTCAAGCATTAGCCTGTCTGCTTTAAGTTTGGAAGAGAAAGGGGCCTGCTGCTCCATTATTTGATGCGTTTTTTTACTTGTGGCTTTTCTTGGATCTCAGGTGTTTTCCTACTGTGTGAAGACTAAATAACTTGAGGCAAGAGAGAGCTGAGACCAAGTATTTTAGAGGGGTCTTTTATAAAGTTTCGGATAATTCTGTATTGAAATGAACCTGCAACTCCATGTGCAAAACAGTAGCAGCTGCAGTCACTACAGGAGCTTGAGCTGGATCCACAGAGGATATATGGTTTACTGTAAACAGTTGTCTGATGTATAACTAAAAGATGGGCAATACATTAATCAAAGTTAGTCTGTTGCTGAAACAGAAAAGCCGCAAAATGGCAACAGTTCTGGGCTCCTTATGGAAGAGTCTGTTGATAGGGCTCTAGTTGGGGCTGGGCAAGTTACCTATTTTTCCTCTTGGTCTGACAGTTGAGCCCAAAGAAATCTTCCAGATTTAGATTTCAATGAAATTATTTTTACCTTTTTTATTTCTTAACCATGCCCATAAAAATAATTAAGGCAGCATTCAGCAGATACCCTGTGAAGCACGGATGTCCCACACTGCACAATCAGATGCTGTATGCCATATGAAGAGTATATAGGACGTGACTTTTCCCATTCTTTTACAACAACTGTCTGATTTTCTGAATGCCAGACGGCACAGTGAGCGTATGCGGATTAATCGCATGCACATACTGGGCATGTCAGGCTTACTGGGCATGGACTGGGAGACTTCTCACAGCATGTGCTGTGGGTGTCATCTGCGGGACAGCCTGGGGGCTGTCCCCAGCCTCAGCATTTAAAATGTGGCAACTCCCTACAAGCTGTATAGCGAGGACACTTAACTCAGTTGGCTGCTCTCCTGCCAGCAATGCAGAGCCCGCTTCTTCCAGGAAGTGATTCAGGTTCCTAAATTAGGGTCCTACTGCTGATACCGAAAACGATGGATAAAAGAAACTTTCTAAGACTCAGAGTTTTTAGAAAGTAGGCATTCTTTATTGCAGCGCTGGGTGCATGGGGGATCACTCCACCTATCATGCACACCTCTTACAGTCTAAATACGTGTTCTATATGAATATTCCTGGGTCATACAAATTATTTCTAGGAATAGGTGGAGAGTTCCAAGAAACCATTAACCTATTGTCCCAATCTGTTCTGGTGGTCGCATCTGGGGGTCTTTTGGATGAAGGCAAAACATCTTCCTCACTTTTAACTTTTCACCTTTCAAGGCCGGCACATCCTGCCAACTGTCCATCTGTTATTTCTCTTCCTTCATCTTCCATGCGCTGTTTGTTCTCGTTCCTCCTGGTCAAGCAACCTTGACAAATCATCATTATCTTTCTTACTTTATCCTCTCCCAATTCCTCTTGTCCTTTATAAATCCACTAACTACTGACTTCAGCAAAGCATCAGCAAACTATAGACAATAAGGCCTTAGTCTTATGCAGGCAGGCCGCTTGCAACGTTGTTAACTTTAACCCTTAAGGCATCATTCCCCCCCCCCCTACCCCCCAAGGTCTCTATAAAGTTGTCTAACTAATCGACTTTAACTTACCTATTGTTGACAATATTGATCATGCATTTACAGAAACTTAAGAGCGATTAAAATACTTAATACGACCACGATTACTATACGTACAAAAAGTTGTCACAACCATCCTAACCGTGGCAACCATGAGGTCAATTTGTTGATTACCTCCTCGAATCCTCATGAGGTATTGTCCATAGCTACTCTATGTAATTGGTAAGTTTGTTTCCAAATTTCATTCAAGTCTGTTACCACCCTTTTTGTTTGGTCTATATATGTACAGCAGCTGCTATTGACTATGGTGCAGATGCCCCTTTGAGAAGCTAAAATCATGTCTAAAGCCATTCAATTCTGTAGAATTACTTCCGATAAACTAGTTAGTTCACTTTGCAGAGTTTTTAAAGCATCCAGTGTAGCACTTCCTCTTTGCTCCATAGTTGCAGAGATATTTACTAGGCTCTTTTCTAGTTCACTAACCCCAAGCCAAGGTAGAAACACCTAGCAAAGGAGTGAAATTTGGTTGGTCTGTCAGCAATTGAATTGGAGTTTCGTTTTACTCTTTTAACATAAGATCTTACCCAGCATCCATAATTATCCAAATTGTCAAGAATTGTTAAATTAGGAATTATTCCCCCTAACGTACACATCCCCATCCAATTCATAGGTATTGCCTATTGAGCACTTCCTCCGCACAGCCAGTACCACCCTGTTCCTGTTGGGACATTTAGATATCCTTTGTTAGGGTCTTGACCCTTCTAATACATCAATCACAATGAGGATAATGCCTTACATTTGTGCCATTTCTCTTTAGTGTCTTATTGGTAGTAACTCATTTTACATCCAAAATGTTGGGATCCTTAATCTTCCATAATTGTAAATCCGTATTTTCCTCAGGACTGATTTGAGGATTAACCCACAAATTGTTCCAAGATGTGTTGAATGGAATGGGAATTCCCACCAAATCTATTCCCTCATTCGTATTTTCTGGTAGTGGTGTACAAACCCAACATTGAGACTGATTCAAATTTTCTGCGACACTACTTAACAATTTCAAATGTGCCTTCTGTTCCCAATATCGATATACAAAGATACAATTAAATAATGTTAATTTCCAAAAATCCATCCTTCAATGTCTTGATATTTTCAGGGTGAGTGGAGTCTTCTGTTCCACTCTCCACTGTGGAGGTGCCTTCTTGATTCTTGAATAATGAATCCAAGGATCTTTTCCATCCAACTTCACAGCAGTATATGTCGTCAGCAACACCTGATAGGGTCCTTTCCACTTTTCCTGCAATGGCTCAGATGTCCAAGATTTAAGGTATACCCAGTCCCCTGGTTGGAAAGGATGTGCTGGTAAATCAAGATTCAAAGATTTATTCATTACCACAGTTTTATTCATTTCACATATTACCTTTCTTAAAAGAATTACATGATTAGGTACATCATTTTCTCCTTGGATTTTCATTTCTCCAGGTAAACCTGGAATCTGATATGGCCTTCCATAAAGGAGTTCATATGAACTTAATCGTTGTCTGCCTTTTGGCTGTATTCTTACTCGCAATAAAGCTAAAGGTAGACCTTGTACCCAATCCATTGACATCTCTTGGCACAATTTACTTATTTGTAATTTCAAAGTTTGATTCATTCTTTCCACCTTACCACTAGCTTGCGGCCAATAAGGGGTATGTAAATTCCAAGTAATTTTCAATTATTTTGATACTTCTGATGTAATATTTGCTACAAAATGAGGGCCCCTGTCAGATGACATTCCAACTGGAATTCCACACCTTGGAATTATTTCTTTTAGTAAAATCTTAACCACATCTTGAGCTTTGTTGGTGTGGCAAGGGTAGGCCTCTGGCCATCCTGTATATGTATCTACTAATACCAACAGATATTTTATATTCCTTTTTCTGGGTAACTCAGTAAAATCAATTTGGCAATACTCACCTGGAACCCCTCTTTCTGTTATTTTCCCAAAATATATCTTATTCTGAGTTTTTGGATTATCCTTACAACATACTTCACATCTTTCAGTAATTGATCTTACGCTGTCCACCATATTTCGACCAATTACAAATTTTTGTAAATAGTTCAAAAGGTTCTTGGTTCCCCAATGAACAGAATTATGCTCCCTTCTTATTACTTCATTTAACGAAGTGTACAGGATTACTACCACTCCCGAGGGTGTTATAACCCACCCATTCTCCTTTTTCTCTGCCCCAATTTCTCTATTAATTTTAAATCCTGCTTATCTTATATTAACTGTTCTGGTAAGTGTAACTGGCGTTCTGGAACTAATGATTGGATTTTCGCTTGGACGCCTTTTTGTGCAGCCCGTTTCGCAGCTTCATCAGCCAATCTATTTCCTCACTGTTGTTCATTATCCCCTGGTCGGTGAGCCTTGCAATACATCACAGCCACTTCAGTAGGTAATTGTATAGTCTCAAGAAGCTTTAAAATTTCCTCCTTGTGTTTTATCGTAGTTCCCTGTGAAGTCAAAAGTCCTCGTTCCTTCCAATGTCTCCATGTGCATGGAACACTCCAAATGCATATTTTGAATCAGTCCATATGTTCATCTCTTTTTCCTGCTCAATTCTAGTGCCTTATTTAGTGCAATTAACTCTGCCTTTTGGGCAGACACACTTGATGGTAATGGTTTGGCTTCTATAACATCAACCACAGTAGTTATTGCATATCCAGATACCTGCTGCCCATTTATAACAAAACTGCTTCCATCTGTGTACAATTCCAAATCCGGATCCAATAATGGTGTATCTTTCAAATCACTCCTACTTGCATATACTTCTTCAATTGTCCATAGGCAACTACGTTCCAGGGTTTCATCTTTCTTCTGGCCAACAGATAAAAAGGTGGCCGGATTTAATATAGTAGTTGTCTTTAACTGGATGTCATCTTGGTCCAGCAAGGTGGCCTGGTATTTGAGCATTCTACTTGGAGATAACCAATAATTTCCTTTTTGTTCCAAAACTGTAAGTACCATATGAGGCACATATGCACTGATCTGTTGTCCCAAGGTGAGCTTTCGGGCTTCACTGATCAACAATAGAATCATAGAATTGCTTTGGTTGGAAAAGATCATCGAGTCCAACCTTTAACCT
Organism: Egretta garzetta; assembly: GCF_000687185.1. Lineage (NCBI taxonomy): Eukaryota > Metazoa > Chordata > Aves > Pelecaniformes > Ardeidae > Egretta > Egretta garzetta. The sequence continues at coordinate 3,908,157 of NW_009258755.1, forward strand.
AACCCTGCCATCACACCACTAAACCAAGTCCCTAAGCAACTCATCTATCCTTCTTTTAAATGCCTCCAGGGATGGGGACTCGACCACCTCCCTGGGCAGCCCATTCCAGAGCCTGACAACCCTTTCAGTGAAGAAGTTTTTCCTAATGTCTAGCCTAAACCTGCCCTGGCGCAACTTCAAACCATTCCCCCTTGTCCTATCATCTGTTACCAGGAGGAAGAGGCCGACCCCCACCTCACCACAGCCTCCTTTCAGGGTACTGTAGAGAGCGATCAGGTCTCCCCTCAGCCTCCTCTTCTCCAGACTAAACAACCCCAGTTCCCTCAGAGTACAGGGCACGAGCCACACTATTCCTGATACAAGCCAGGATGCCACTGGCCACCTTGGCCACCTGGGCACACTGCTGTCTCATATTCAGCCAGCTGTCAACCAGTACCCTCAGGTCTTTTTCTGCCAGGCAGCTTTCCAGCCACTCTTCCCCAAGCTTGTACCATTGCATGGGGTTATTGTGACCCAAGTGCAGGACCCGGCACTTGGCCTTGTTGAACCTCATACAGTTGGCCTCGGCCCATTGATCCAGCCTGTCCAGGTCCCTCTGCAGAGCCCTCCTCTGCTTGAGCAGATCAACACTCCCACCCAGTTTGGTGTAATCTGCAAATTTACTGAGGGCACACTCAATCCCTTCATCCAGGTCATTGATAAAGAAACAAGACTGGCCCTAGAACTGAGCCCTCGAGGACGCCGCTTGTGACCAGCCGCCAACTGGATTTAACTCCATTGACCACGACTCTCTGGGCTCACCCATCCAGCCAGATTTTGACCCAGAGAAGAGTACACCCATCTAGGCCATGAACTGCCAGCTTCTCCAGGAGAATGCTGTGGGAGACCGAGTCAGAGGCTTTGCTGAAGTCCAGGTATACAACATCCACAGCCTTTCCCTCATCTACCAGGTGGTTTACCTGGTCATAGAAGGAAATCAGGTTGTTAGGCAAGACCTGCTTTTCATGAGCCCATGTTGTCTGGGCCTCATCCCCTGATTGTCCTCCATGTGCCTGGTGAGCACAATACTGTTGCTGCAACTGCTCTCAAGCAGCCCAGCCATCCCTGACTGGAAACATCCAGTTGTTTAGAGAAATATGCAACAGCCCTTCGTAAAGGTCCAAGAAATTATACCAATACACCCAGGGCTATTCCTCTCTTCTCATGGACAAATAATTCAAAAGGATTTTCAATATTTGGCAGTGCCAATGTTGGTGCCTTCAACAACAATTATTTCAGTTCTTTGAAGGATTTCCTTCCATCCTCCGTCCATTCCAAATTAGCTTCTGCAGACACTTTTAATATTTCATATAATGGTCGTACCATTAGTCCATAATTATCAATCCATAATTGGCATCAAGCAGTCATTCCCAGAAAGGTCCACAGCTCCTGAGGAGTCTTTGGTTCTGGTAGTTGACAGATAGCTTCTTTTCTTTCAATTGACAGTTGTCGATGTCCTTTAAAAATTTCAAACCCCAAGAACATTACAGTTTCTTGAGCAATTTTAACTTTTTCCCTTGACAACTGGTAACCACTCATTCCAAGAAAATTTTATAAACTTATTGTCAATTGTAAGCATTGCTCTTTAGTATCTCCTGCTACTAGGATATCATCCACATATTGTAATACAATCCCTTCTCTGTTTTCCATTCACCAGTTCTCGAGTTCCTTTGCCAATTGATTTCCAAAGATTGTTGGACTGTTCGTAAATCCTTGGGGGAGTACAGTCCAGGTATATTGAGCTTTTTGTCCCATTTCTGGATTTTCCCATTCAAATGCAAATAATTCTTGGCTCTCCTGGGCCATGGGAATACAGAAAAAGGCACCTTTTAAGTCTAATACCGTGAACCATTCTTGTTTGTCTGTCAAGGTTGCTAGTAAAGTATAGGGGTTTGCTACCACTGGGTGAATGTCTTGTACTATTTGATTAATGGCCCTTAGATCCTGAACGATTCTATAAGTTTTTCCATCTGATTTCTTTACTGGTAAAATGGGAGTGTTGTGTTTGGATTCACAGTCTCTTTGTATCCCACATATTAAAAATTTTTGTATTAAAGGTAACAATCCTAATCTTGCCTCAGTTCTCAAAGGGTACTCTTTCAGTCCTACCGGTGTTGAACCTGGCTTCAATTCTGTTTTCACGGGTTTTGCTTTCTTGGATCTTCCTGGTATTTCTACAGCCCAAACAAGAGGAATTACTGCATTCTCTGTCTCTCTTGGTACCTCTGCTTTGTTTAACTTGCTTTCCTGCAATAAAAATATTGAAGCTTGAACATATTTAGATTCAGGTATTAACACTTCCACTTCCCCATTCTTAAACTTTATTTGGGATTCTAATTTTTCCAATAAATCTCGACCTATTAGAGGCTTTGGAGCTCCTGGCAAGTAAAGAAATTAATGAGTTACCCATTGTTTTCCAATTTTAAATTTCAATGGTGTAAAGAGAGGCTGTTGTTCCGCTTTCCCTGTGGCACCAATGACCTTTATCATATTAGATCCCAATTCATGCCTTTTTGTATTCAAAACTGAATAAGTAGCTCCAGTATCAATCAGATACTCCATTTCCTCGTCCCCAAGCTCAATTTTAACCAGAGGCTCTGCTGGGGAAGACCACTCCGGTCCCCCTTATTCCTCTTCCAGTGCCACAGTAGGCACCACTTCCCTATTTTTGGTTAGCACTAGACATTCCTTCTTCCAATGCCCTTTCTTCTTACAATATGGACATTGATTTTGACGCACCGTTGGGTTCAATAATGCTCGTCCTCTCCCTCTAGCCTCCATTCTACTTTGCAAGTTCCCTCTAAAAGTACCATTCCCTCGTTCCTTCTGAATGCTCTCTAAGATCACTATCAGTTTAGCGTTAGTCTTTTCCTTTTGCTGATCCCTATTTCAATGTACTGTCCAGGCAACATCTAACATTTTTCCAATATCTCTCACCTCTACTCCTTGGAGTTTTTGCAATTTCCTCCTGATGTCATCTGATGCTTGCCCAAAACCAAAGTAGCCAGCTGCCCTTTTCCTTACTCTGATTCAACATCCAGAGTGGTATATTTCCTTGCAACTTCCTTTAATCGATTTAAGAAGTCTGTTGGGGACTCTCTCTTATTTTGCTTAATTTCATATAATTTGGACCAATTAACAGCTTTCAGGGTGGCATTACGTATTCCAAATAATACCAAATTCTGATATCGTCTTATCATTTCTCTATCATCTCGATCATTAGGGTTCCATCGTGGATCCGTCGAAGGAAAGTGTAGTTTGACTTGTCCTAATAGTATTCCTGAAGCTATCTGGGCTTGAAAATGCGTTCACACTGCTCTTCGAATCATATCCCTTTCTGTACTGTCAAATAATACTTGCAATATTGCATCTATATCTTGCCAATCTGGGTTTTGTGTTTTAATCATAATTTCAAATGCACTTGCTACCTTTTCTGGATCACCCCTATAGTTCCCAGCTGCTCTTTTCCAATTATTCAAATCAGTAATGGAGAATGGTACTTTTACAAATACCGGACCATCATTTCCTACTGCCTGCCACAAAGGGGCTTGAATGGCTGACTTCGAAAGATCTCGCAGTGCTGGTGGTTGTCGACTCCCGGTTCTTTTAGAAACAGGAGTAGATGCAGGGGTCTGTTCTGCTGTTTCCAATTCCATATCATTATTACTTTCATTTGTAACTCGCAATCTAGGTGCAGTTAACATTTCTAAATCTTCTATTTCCTCACGGGTCAATTTTAGACACCTCTGCCCTATGCTACAGGCAGAACAACATCTTTTCAGTGTTGTATTGCTCTTTTTATCTTTTTCCAGTGCCAAAACTAAAGGGTCCAATGGAGCCAAATTAATTCCACACTTTCTCTGCCACTCTGGATGCTGCTGTAATGTGAAAAACATATCAGCATACATTACTTATCCTGTTTTCCTTCTTGTCTTAGAAATAGCATTAACTGTAACAATGCATTATAATTCAAAGTTCCATTTACTGGCCATTTTTCTCCACTCTCCAACTTATACACAGGCCACCAATGATGACAATATTTTATCAGATCCTCCCTTTTGGATGATCCTCCTGAGGGACCAGCAATTTGTTTCCAATGATGCAAAATATGTCCCAGTGGACTTTTCTTTAGTATTCCTTCACTTTGTTTACCTTCCATTATTTCCAAATAACTAGTTTTAGCAAAGCAGCAACTTCACAACAAACTTACAAAAATTTAAAATACACTGACAATAATAACAAAGACTAACACACCGTTCTAGTTACGGGGGGGGAACATATAACGCAAAAGAGTGAACACATGAGACAATTTTGCCAGATAATGGAGTCCACCTACTTGTCTAGGGCAAAGATGAAGCTGACTTCCCTAGGCAAGAGTCGTAACCAATATCCTCTGGCAAAATTATTAAGACAATAGAATTCATTCATTCACAATGTCAAAATAACACCCATTCATTCCATTACACAAAATCACACAAAATAACGTAGCCAGATAATGGAGTCCACCTACTTGTCTAGGGCACAGACAAAGCTGACTTCCCTAGGCAAGAGTCATAACCAATATCCTCCAGCAAAGTTATTAAGACAATAGAATCTTTTCACACTTCGATTTATACCAGGCCTGGGAAGTAACACACAAACTTCTTAATTATACAACTCATAACGACTATCATAACAATTCCAATTATAGCCACTATATATATATATATATATCTCAATACCCATGGGCTAAATACAAACCAGATAGGGAGACTTATCCCTATAGGGAGACTTATCCCTTTTTTGCACACCAAACAGGGAGGCTTATCCATATTGTGGGTATGTTCCCATAACTATCTATCCAGCATGGCTATATGCCTGCGACTTATGGATAGAAGACCAAATTTTCTGGAACCATAAATTTACAAAGAATGCCTTACTTACAATTTGAAGTTCTTGCTTCCAGCCCTTCAGTCCAGGGATCAGGGTCCCTTCTCTGAGAAAATCCCAGTGCCGGCTTGAGGTTCTGTGATCCCGGGATCTGTCGAGCTTCAGAAGCAGTGTCCCATCTGGGTTGCTAAAACTGATACCGAAAACGATGGATAAAAGAAACTTTCTAAGACTCAGAGTTTTTAGAAAGTAGGCATTCTTTATTGCAGCGCTGGGTGCATGGGGGATCACTCCACCTATCATGCACACCTCTGTACTACCTCTTACAGTCTAAATACGTGTTCTATATGAATATTCCTGGGTCATACAAATTATTTCTAGGAATAGGTGGAGAGTTCCAAGAAACCATTAACCTATTGTCCCAATCTGTTCTGGTGGTCGCATCTGGGGGTCTTTTGGATGAAGGCAAAACATCTTCCTCACTTTTAACTTTTCACCTTTCAAGGCCGGCACATCCTGCCAACTGTCCATCTGTTATTTCTCTTCCTTCATCTTCCATGCGCTGTTTGTTCTCGTTCCTCCTGGTCAAGCAACCTTGACAAATCATCATTATCTTTCTTACTTTATCCTCTCCCAATTCCTCTTGTCCTTTATAAATCCACTAACTACTGACTTCAGCAAAGCATCAGCAAACTATAGACAATAAGGCCTTAGTCTTATGCATGTAGGCTGCTTGCAACATTGCTATTTAACCCTTAAGGCATCACTACAAATTACCCAGTGGAGGCATCCCCTTCTCTCTCCCCACTGAGTATAAGAAAATCTTGGGGACTCGGTTCACCAGGGTGAGTGGAAAAAAGCAAGACCTTCCTTTTAGCGAGCAAGGTCGTGCCATGTAAGATGTTTGCACGGTACCAGAAGAACCATTTCAGCAGCGCACGTGGGGACCTCCTCTGCTTGAAGCAGAGCATGGGTCTGAACCGAGGCCTTGCATGTCAGCATCTTAACTACTGTCCTGTATGGTGTACAGATGTGAGCTTGCCTCGGTTCTTCCCATCTGAGTTGCCTTACTTGGCATGGAGTACTTAAATGTGCTTTTGGACACTCTGTTTAACTCAGCAACTGTGGTGCTTATTTGTGTGGTGAGACAGCTGGGTCCTGCTCCTGCTCTGCTGAGTGGTCAATTCTGGCAAAAATTGGAACAGCATGAGCAGGTAAGGTTGAGACGGCCCTCTCTGAGGTTGCTTTATAGCATGGTATCTTCTGAGAGACAGGGATCACATTCCCTTAGGGAGAAGAAGGAATTGCACCTGATATTCCTGGATGCTACTGGAGCATTATTTCCAGCATTTCTTCAAAATATGTGGTCTTCTACCTCACACAGACCTGTGTCGTCCCCCCCCCCCCCCCCCCCCCTCTTTTTTTTTTTTGACAGGTGAATCTGTTTGGTGAATATGGGTCTAGTTCAGGAAGGTGAAATTCCTTCCCCCCTCATTCCCCTCTCCACTAGGTGGGTGAATAGTCTATTGCATATTCATCTCCTACTCCCCACTCCAGTCTTGCCTCTTCCTAATTTTCAGAAACAGGTTTTTGAACATGTTATGCATACTGTGACCCTCACCTGGTAAACTCATACACTCTGCTCTCCTGCTGGGAGCAGTTCTGTTGACTTCATGGGAGTCACTATGTAGTGTAGTTAAGCATACGCTGAGGTATTTTACAGTTTGGAGTAGCAGCGATACAAGTATCTTTTGAAGACTGTGTATTGCACACATACTCATACATATACACAAAATTTTAAACTTTTCAGGTTATATTCAAATAGATTTACAGACATTTTGAATTGGTACAAATCCACATGTGACATCAAGGCACCTGAATAGAAAGATATTAATGCTGGGTACTACTTCTGCGCTTGACATGACTGCAGATCCTGGACCATGCTCACGTGCAGCGACTGTCTTGTTGGCTGGAGCCTGTGTCATTTGGGGAATGTGGGCCTAGGTAGCACGGCTGCAGAAAAAGATACCACTTGTCCTGGAGGTGGGCGTGGGTGGAGGAACGGACTCTGTCCGCCTTCCCTGCCCTGAACCTTTCTTCTTTGCTTTGTCTGGTTGTATGCATGGTTTTTGCCTGCTGTAGAGTACTTCTGCTTATTCTTACGACTTTTAATGAACAGTTTAACTTGAAGTGGTTTTGCTTTTCACAGTGGGTATCTGGAATGAAAGGTTTAGGAGGTGAGAGTCCAGACAGTTGGAGGTGTCTTCAAAATGTCTGCTTGATTGTGTATAATTGCAGGTGAACCCTGCTGCAGAGGTGTGTGGGTTGGAGTGCTGAAAGGTATGTGTGGTGGTGTGGTGTGGTCATGAGAAACGTAAGGAAAAACAGGCTGGTGGATGAGAAAATATTACTCTACTGATAAGCAGTGGCACGGACAAAAGCTGCAAAGGTAAATGAAGAATGCTGTAAAAGCAGCAGCGGGTAAGGAGAAGGCAGCTTTGCAGAATTAGTGAGGAAGTTTGAAGACTACTGTAGCCAAAGATGTCACCCTGTGAAAGAGGTAAACGGTGGAGAAGATGACCTAAAACTTGAAATGAGGTTAAATGGAAAACTAACACTTACAAAAGAGTATATTTTCCTGAAGTACAACAATGAAGACATCCATGAGTGGGTTTTTAAGTAAAGCTGATCTCACTCTAGAAGAGGCAATACATATATGTCAAGCAGCAGAACAAACAGAAATACAAAGAGAAACCTGAAAGGCAGAGACAGGACGCTTGTCTTCATGTACCAGTGCACAAGAAAATTTCCCCCAAATCAAACTGGCCAAGTACAGGAGCATGGGAAGTTATGGAAACAGTGGCAGCAATGTGCCGGTCAGCACAAGTATTCGAAATACTCTGGATACTGGAAAGTGTAATAAACACATCATTATGTTAATATATGCAGTGCAAGTAAGGAACTAGTTATATTAAGTGAAGAACAGGATTCCTCAAGTGAAGAGAAAGTGCTTTTTTTAGGAATGCTGATGGAAGAAGCTATAAATTCAAAAGATTGGCCAATAAAAATGAGGAGAAGTGGACTGTACAGGACAGAGAACAGAATGGAAATGTGCTAAAAGAAAGCGAAACGGGGAACTGCGAAGAGCACATAAATGTGAAAGAGTGAAGAGTGCCTCTGAAAGGCTTTAGCAAAGACGCAATTTTAATGCTGTTGAAACGATCTCTGAAAAATGCATTGATTAAATATAAATACTGAGATTGGTGTTGACACACAGAAGGTGGCAATCTGTTCTGGGCCTAGATGAGTGAGGTAAACATCAAGAGAGTCAATATCATGGCAAGTCAAAAAGACAACCCATAACCCTTTTGGAATCCTTTGGTAACATCATGTAAAGATGTATTCATATATGTCTTCCATCAAAAGACAAGATAACGGCTTGGAGAAGACACAGATCTGTGGTAAGGGCTACACAAGATGTTTCACAGGTCTTGGGAAAGAGGCTAGGAAATCAATTGTGAACTGTCGCAGCAGATGGTATCATTTGAAGAATGGAAAAACATCTACCAATTGGGTTCTCTATGTAATAATTGTGGAGAAAAAGGATTGAGATCATGACCATATGTAGACTTTCAAGACTTAAATAAAAACAGAAGAAGGAAAATTTTTGCTGGCTTATGGAAAGGGGAATATTGTTTGAGATGTCAGGAGTCAAATTACTCAGCAAATTTAATGCATTAACAGGATATAGATGGATTTTCCTGGATAGATGGCTTCAAGTTTTGCAGTTTCACTCCATCATTTGGAAGTGCTACCTTTTGATCTGTATTTGGCGTGAGGTGTAGTGCATGCAGTCAATGAAACAGCGGGCAGTGTAGCAGGTATGGACATACGTCTCGATGATCCACTGAGTATCAGAGCAGATTGAACAGAGTATTTGACATTCCAAGAGCCAGTAATTTTAAACTGAATAAAGCCAAGTATGAATGTCAAACAGTGGAAATAATATATGTGGGGGGGAAGACTGACCTCAAAGGGAATTTCGGAGGGAATGTCTTACATTGAATCAGAGGGAATATTGAACAAGTCAAAGCCTGGGGATAGGAAAAAGATTTTAAATGTTGTGAAGCATACTGAAGTCTGTCAACAAGTGCTTATCTGACTCGGAAGGATGTGCAACTCACTTAAAGATAACCTTTCCACAAAGTCACTGCCTGAGCATGGGTGCCTGTAATTTAATGTGTGATTTTTAGTGTATATATTGCAAAGGGACTGTACAGGAATTTAAGCCTCTTCCTAACAGTCTGCAGAGATGATTCCATACACGGTGGATGAAATGTGTTTTGCTGATCAGAATAGGGTCAGTGATTTAAGACAAATCTTTCTGAGTAAATAGGTTATTGTCTGGCCAGCTGATACTTCTTTCCTGACTATATCAAGAAATATCAACATTTCCAAAACATATTTGCTAAGGAAAAGCTAGACCATAGCTGTCAATCATCCTCTGGAGAAATGTCAGAAATTGATGTCTTGGTGAAATATCAAATGTGTGAACTTCATGGAGCTCAAGGGGGAGAACAGGTCTCTGAAGGAGAAAATAGTTAAATAAGCTTTGCATATATTTTGGGGAAAGTAATTCCGAAGGTGGAGCTCATCAAGGGCATGAATCTTAAATCTGGAAAGCTGCATGAAATGTCTTGAGAGTTTGCTTGATTTGGTAGTCTGCTATTTGAAGAGAACAGAACAAACACCTTGAAGCCAAACCAGAAACATAAGTAAGCCCAAGGGTGCATTACAGTTCATTTTCCCTGCCACTAAATATAGTAACTGTTTCCTTAAACTCTGCATTGCTGACATACTCATTTATTTTTACTTTTGCCTTCATGTTTGCATACTGTAAAAGAGGGAACTAAGGTTGGCTGGCAATCTGTGGGCTTTCCATTTCCCAGGGAGTTGTAGTCATAAGCAAGAGTACGGATCCTCTCCTGCAGTGCCAAAACAAGATTGGGATCTCCACGGAATTCCCACTTTCTCCTTCTTTAAGCTGGTGGGTTGCCACTAATTGTTCAGGATGGTGGCTTTGGAGAAGCAATTCCCAATGGCAACTGTGTAATACTAATTGGATACTACTAACTGGATAATCATAGTATATTGTCACGGAGCAGAACGCCTGAGCCCTGCCGTCTCCTGGCATTTGATGCAGCCACACATCAAGAATGGGGTATTTGTGAAGGTAGCTGTGATCCATGACCTTGGCCGTGAGATGCTGAGATCCAGATTGCCCTGAACAGCACATTGTCTGAACATGGGTTTTGTGTAGCAAAGGATTTGCTCAAAAAATGGGTGTGCCTGTGGCTGTAAAGAAAGATCCCAGAATTAATTACGTCAGCTCCAGAGCTGCTGTACTGGCACGTGGAACGCTACCTCCTGTAGTCTTCTGTGACTCATGGTTAAATACTCTAAATGGGAGGGAGAAAACCCCTGAAGGATGACTTAAGGAGCCTGTGATAGCGGCAATCAGTTTGTCACTCTTTGTGAAATACAGAGTGATTCACAGTTTAAAAAAAAAAAAAGATACCACCACAGCACTTGCTCAGAATTTGTCAGGAGACACCAGGCAGCCCAGGAGTGAGTCCACAGTGGACTAACTCAGACACACACTGCCTCTTTCCCGAGTTTCAGCATGCTCTTTTAGCAGTAGAAGTCCTATTTGTTTCTTGAGGTTGGCCTCATGAAATCTGGCATTGATGGTACCAGATAGAGACAGCAAAATAGCATAAAAATGATTGGAATAAGCCTGTATATCCATAGGAACTCGTCGCTTGTACATGTTGATATCATGCTCACTGCTTGCTGTTAGATTCCTTCCTAGGGGGAGCTTGGTCCTATGTAGAAAGATTTCTTGGTTGAGCAGAGAGTATATCATCAATCCCTACATCTGTCTAAAACCTGGCATTCCTGATATGCAACATTGTGTAGCTCTATGCTTCATTTTCAAACTATGTGAGTTCACACCCCTCAAGCATTATTTTAAATTTGGTTTCAAAGGGGCTGCAAATGAAACCCATTTGAATCTGCCAAGTTCCATCAAGTATTGTGTCAAGCTTACAAATTTTGCATGATTTTGATGGATAACCATAAATCAGCCCAGGTGTGCTGAAAATGTCCCTAAGTTTTAGCCTACCTTTTGATGAACTTGGTCTGACATCAGAATTTGTAAGGAAATAACAGCACTACAGAACTTTGCAGTGTTTAATTGTTGATATCACCATACAGCTCTCACAGTAGTATAGGGGATATACATGACCTGTCATTAAATGGTAATTCATCTACTGACAGTTCAATATCTGGAGTGTGCTGTCTATTTCCCTAAAGATTCCATGAAAAAATAACTCGGAGTATAAAGTTTTCCCAAAGTTCAGAAGCATTTCACCAGGGGATGTTTATTAATTTAAAACCCTTTTTTTTCCCAGCTGTATGAACCAGAGCTAAACATATAATTGATTTATTTTTTAGAGTGTTAAGAAAACATGTTTCCCATAAAGGGAGTTTTTCTGGCAACAGAAGTACTTCTGGAGCCGAAATTACAGTGTTATTTGCTTGTATCTGTGTTGTTAAGACCAGTGTGTACTAGTTTTCAGCATTTCCTTATAGCTCCAAATGGAGTAGCATACCTTAACATATGTTAACCCAGAGGAAATAGAGTAAATCAAGTAAGCATACTTTCTGCTGATGAGTTTTTTTCAGGTTAAGGAAAAGATTTGTTAAGTCAGAGTGGAATCCTTTTTTGAGCTGTTGAGCCACAAAATAATCTAGACCACTTTAAAGAGCAGAACCTCCTTTCTTTTCATGCTCTTGCAGTTCAGAGGTTGCTTCACTGACATGACGCAGGCTGTAGCTGTAGTCTTTTGCGCATGTCATGTGCAGGATTGAAGACCACCCTCTTAAAGGAGAACTTATTTGGAGGACTTAACTCTTTTATGATAGGATTTTAAAATACCCTTCCCAGAATGTTGCAGAGGGGGTGAAGTGTGAGCGTGTGACATTATTCAGTAGCTGCTGAAGTGTGCTGAGATGAACATGTTATTATAGGTTGCGATGCACAGTCAGTAGGTGTGTAGTTCTGAATGCCCTTATTAGAATTAATCAGTGGTTTGCAAAGGGGAGACGAAATTGAAGGTCTGAAAACAAATATTGTTTACGGATGACTCATTGAAGGAGAGGCAGCGTGCTATAGTACAGTCAAGCGAATAGTATTGTAGGCACCTGAGGGTTTGCAGCAATCGGTATTTGCGAGCCGATACGTGTGATCTGACTGGGCACTATCCAGCCAGGTTTTTGGCGGTGCTATGCTTCGCTGTGGTGTGCTTTCCAAGCTCCGCACGTGACTTCAGCCAGCCTGAGTCAGGATGTTTTTCTTCTGTGCGACAACAAAAACGTTCAGTTAAAGAACAGGGTGGATATTCTTCAGGGCAGGCAGGCAAAATTACATTTCTCAGCGTTGCCCGCTGCAAGTCAGAGCTTTTAGAGTATTAAAGTTTGATGATAAGTAACATCAAGGTAGAGTAGTTGTGAAGAAGGTAAAAATAGACTTCAGTTAGGGAGAAGTTTTATTTCAAACCTCCCTCTAAATTAAACAGAAGAACCTTCCCCCTACCGTGTACAGCTACAGTCATCCTTCCTTTCTCGCTGCTGTGAAATAGCTGCAAAGGCTTAACTTAAAACAGACTTGTTAAGCAAGTAAGGAAGCGTAAGAGGACGTGACCTGCTTATGGTAAATTACATCTGTCCACTCTTTTTTCAAGAATTTCCAACTGCGTGAAATTTGCTTTACTGTCATGTTCTGTACTGAGAGTGGTTTTATAAATGTATTGCAGAGAAGTTACTGTTTTGAGTCAGTCGCATTTAGCCAGAATTTCTTCTGGGTCTCTACTCGAAGTATGGTTAGGGAAAATCAGAAATCAGTGGTTTCTTTTGGTGTGTTCAGTTAGGAACTGGAATCATAAATCATTCACAATAAAGAGACTAGTACCAGCTCAGAGTGAAAAAAAAACCCCCCCCCCCCCGCTTCTCTTTTAAAGGATGCAATAAGGAAAGAAAAGATCATAAATTCATGCTGCTGCTTCTCCCCAAATATCATCCTTTTGGTGTGCTCCTTAATGGACCAACACTGATCTTTTTATGTAGATTGTGTGCTCATACTCAGGTCTTCGTCTGATGGAAATTGTGGCAGCTTCATTGACTTCAGCAGAGCTGAGCTGTTTTACTCTGACTGAGGCTTACCACAGGACGTAATACACGGTTATATTTCTTTGCAACGCTATAGGTTATGTCAAGTTCTGGAGTGGGAGATTCTGGTTAAATGTTGTTATGATTAAAATTGCAGTGTCAGATTTGGATGGGTGATAGTGCCTTGAAGTGATGGATCTGCGTTCTGGCAGCATGTGTCAGGGATTTTTTTTGATGGCTTAATCTTCGGCTAATACAGCTGCTCAGTTTTGTTTCTTTTACTCCTCTGAGTCTCTTCTCCCTCTGTATTTCTCTATTCCTTTTCCTTGATTCCTGCTTTTCTGTGTTTTCCCTGTCTCTGTCTAGTCTTGACAGGATTCTCACTGGTTGCACACAGAGGGCAGGATATACTCTTCTATACCTTTTGCGTAATTGTATTTTAGCATGATGAGGTCCAAGTGACAGAGAAGGTGTTACTTAACTAAATCATGAGTTCTTCAGGACAGGTTCAGAGGAAGAGTGTTTATTCACTTGCAGGAATGTCAGATGGAACAATTGGTAGTCTTTTATGAACTTGTAAAACTTACAAACTTCTTATCCTGCAATGGGAACACCATGTTAATCTTACCCTAAGAAGTCCTGCAGAGCAGTCAGTGTCATATGATGCTGTAGTAATGTGTTTTGTCTAGCATCATGCATTGTCTTTTTACTGCCCTTCTTTTTCCCAAGGGACAATGAATCTCATTAGGGGGAACTTTTTGCTTTTCCTGGTACTTGGCAAGAGCATAGCCCAAGTCAGCTTTGCAGCTTTAGAGGAAAGCCCAGCCCAACTTTTGGGATTCTCAGTCTTCTGTTGGGATATGGACACATGGTGAATTTCTCTTAACACACAAGTTGAGGTAGATGGGTTGCCTTTGAGAAAGCAATACACCTTTCCAATTCACCAGAATTCCCTTTAAATTAAAAAAAGTGCTTAAAATGAAGACAAGTTTTGTTCTAGCAAAGAAAGATTCCTCCTTTTTAGGAAAAATCTGCAGCTTTGGTTAGTTCTGGATGCTCATGAAAATATAAATCAATCTCTGTTTCAGTTTTTTTCTGGGACTGAGGTTATCTTTTGAAATGCATAGACTCTTTAGCAAGGCATCTCTTACATCGGTCTTACTTTGCTGCCCATAATGTCAGTTGAATTTGATTCCTTCTTCCTAGACTGCATGATTTTCACTGCAAAGCCTTTTTTCTTACTGCAGAAGAGGTAGCAGAGGAGGTAGCAGATTACACATCATCCCATGCATTATCTGTAAAACACTTTAATTTACAGTTTGTGGGATGTTACTGTTTATTCATAGATCTCACATGATGATAATACAAAGGACTGTTTTACATGCACACATCCTTTCGGAGTTCAGGCAGATATTCTGAGTGGACTACTATGACAGTTTCTCTTCTCTTAATTTCTGCTTGTGTATGTAACATCATGAAGTATGTCATCTCGTCTTCCTCAGTTTTCTTATTGCCACACCTCGTAAATAGAACTGAAACTACTTCATGGCAGGGAGGAAATCAGTTGAAGAATTCATTAAGTTAATAACATCAGCAAAAAGACCCCCTTAATATAAGTGGAGGTAACTTCACTGCCACCGGTAAGGTTGGCCCTTTTGCTGTTGTGATAATCCCTGAGGTAGGGAAGCGTGTCCTGGAAAACAATGACGCTGCAATACAGCTTCATTTTCAATACAGCTTCACCCTGTACCTCCAGGGTGACTTGCTTCCTTGATGAACAAGGCTTCGCTTCCCCTGTGTAAAACTCAACTGTTTCTCCTCCAGCCCTGTCCCACAAAGTACCATTTAAATGACAGGGAAGATTTTAACGAGCACTTTCCCTCTGCAGATGCTCTTACTAGATCTTAGTGTTAATTGCAGTAGGTCAGCAACCACCACTGACTTTCAGACATCAGTGCTTGATCTCTGAACAGTCAAAGCCACGGAAGGATCCACTTTCATACTTTTTTCTGTCTTGCTTTTTCAACAGTTACATCGCAAACCAGCGAAAATTAGAAAGTATCAATGACAATGAAGTTGGATTTTATGTTGGGCTTAAAAATCTGTGAGTATATGGGATGCATATTTTATAAAGCTATGTTTCCTTTATTTCTTTTATAGAAGCATATAGAGACCTCATCAGAGTGTAGGCCTAACTTTGTGTGTTATAGAGGACAGTTGTAGATCTTGTGGTTCGGCCCTGTTGGTGTTTCATCCAGACTCTGTATTTTAATCATGATTATCATTACGCTTTCCATTATATTATAAATGAAATATTCTAACAGTTTTATGTATTTTCACAGGACCGTGGTGGATTCAGGCTTAAGATTTGTGTCCCGTCAGGCATTTGTGAAAAACGTCAACCTACAATACATGTGAGTAAGGATAGCATCTTCCTTCTAAGCCAAAACTGCCCAACTCATGTTAATTTATTTAATTGTTGATTTCTTTCTCTCTTTTACCATTTCCTTCCTATAAAATGTTTTAACAAGACAGACTTTTAATAGCCTTCTGTTGTTAATTGACCCTAAATAAGATATATGTGGTAAGGAGCTGGCAGAATGTAGGACATGTATGGTGAGGAACTGGCAGATCATAAGAACATAATGTGGGATGGTAAAAAGACTGCCCAGTTCATTACCCTGTCTGTAACAATGGACTCTGGCTGTGTCTTTCATGGTAGGTAGTGTAGCACAAAGAGTGCCTCTCCTGGCTGAGTGAGCTGGTGCCAAGGGTACAATGTCTGCACTATGCATCGCACCCGGTGGCATGGCTTTGCCTAGCTCTAGTCTGATGCAGTGGGCTCAGCGTGTTTTAGCAGCTGCAGTGCAGTAAGTGCATGCATAGAGCACATCTAGTGTAACCTGACCAGCGTGCATGGCCAGAGACCATGGCATGACTGTGAACTTCAGTCCTGTAAGTGGGGATGATGGGAAGGTTCACTTCAGAAGCTGGCTCGAGATCTGAAGTAACGCACCCAGAGCAGAATATAAGAATAAGGTTACTTTCACACCCGAATGCCATTTGTGGTTCATGAACTTCAGGAAGCAGAGCTGGTGCCTGTGCAGCTTTTTGACTGTGTTTTTCTAGACTACTTACACTTTACATTTAACAAAGGCTGAACTGATTGAAGTTCTTTATAAAAGTACAGAGAAAGATGATTGACTAAAATGAAAGACTTTGTATCTTTTTACTATAAGTGCATGTCCCTGAAGGACTGTAGTACCTTTTGGTGAGACAGACATGGAGTAGCTCGCTTTGCTACTTACATGGAAAACTGTGGTTCTAGTCCTACAAAACATTGAGCTCATGTGAGGGGCTCAGTTCCTCATAAGTACCCTGTTTTAGGCTGGGACAGAATCTCAGCATAATACAGCAGAACAAAGCAAATTCAGTATGGGATCAAAAGGAATTTTGTGTTAGATTTTTACATCTTTTCCCTGTTACCTTAGCTGCTGGGAAGGCATCTATTGGAATGCTGTATATGGATTAGGACACTGAATCCACCCATCTTGAAAGATATTACAGAGAAGAGCAACAGAGCTATAAGGAGCTTGTAAAGCAAATAATTTAAGAAGACTCAGAGGCTGAGTATGTTCAGTCCAATGAAGAGAAGATTGAAAAGGAACATACGTCTTCTTATCTTTGAAGGAAGAGCAGTTATGATGAGGAGAGCAATCAGTTCTCTCTATGACCATGAGTACAGAGTGAGAAATAATATGTTTAATTTGGAGCAAGGTAAACAGTTGTTTAGAAGACCTTCCCAGCTGTATGGGAAAGTAGACACTGCAAAAGGTAACTGAGACAATTGGGATTCTCTTGATTGGCTTTTTTACCTGTTCCCTTAGGGAAATGGGGTTTATGCAGTCACAAGGTGTCTCTGTCCCCAGTGGTTGCTTCTAACCCAAACTTATAGAGGTAAACAGATTTTCTGAAAACTGACCATTGGACAGAACAGGGAGACCCTATTAGAGTTCCCACTTAAGGGACAAGTATCATTGTGGGTATATAACCTGCTAGGCACTACAGAATCCACATGGAGAAGATGTCTTTAAAACACTTCAGCTGCAGGAAGCGCTTCAGCTGGAGCATGCAGTCAAACATGGAATACATATGTGTTGGTAAGCAAGCTTTACTAGAACTACAGTTCATGAAGCTGCTTGTTAGAAACAAATTAGGCTGACTGACATCTGTTCGGTTGATGTACATGGAATCCTGATCCAGAATACTTACATTATGAACCAGGAGCATATGCAGTCTTGTATTGTGTTTTCTTTTGGTGGGGGCTTAGTAATGTTAGCAGACATGGGATAAGCCCAGATAAGATGGAAAATATTAAGTGGCACCAGCTGCCCTATTTGCATGTGACAAAGCAGTAAGTATGGAGACATTTTTTGCCAAGCCTGATCTATTATCCCTGCAAAAAATGCATTTGTTTGTTTTCTTTGGGAAGTCTTGATGCACACTAAAATGTTTCTGAAAGCTCCAGTGAACCACTGCTTCTTGTCATCAGCAATAAAAGTCCTGTTGACTGCACTGGGAATGAAGTGCAGCCCCTGTTGTGGTTGGGACAGTGAAAACTATTAAGAGCTGAAATCATTTCACTTTGCAAAAGTAACATCCAAGTACAGGTCTTTGAGAAGTCTTGCATTTTATTTTGAAACAACAGTTTGTTACTATCCCATAAAGAAAACAAAACCTCTGAGCACTTTTGTGAAGACCATTGTAATTGTATAAGCTTTGATTTTGTTAGTGATACTACTACAATTTTCTTTTTCTTCTACGAAAAATCTTTTGACGTAGTTAAGGAGCTTTATTATATAAATGTAGTATTTAATTTTTGAGTCATATAAGAATATCAGATTATAAGGAACTTACTAACATGCATTTCCTTAAGCCCTTTTTTGTCATTACCTTGTTTTCTTGGCTGAACTTCTATAGCCCAGATATCTTGCTGGAGTTATGTATGATGAGAAGATTTAAGTAGTAACATTAACAACTGGAAAATAAATGCTCTAATAGGTATTACTTAAATGTAATTAATAGCCTTGCTCATGTAATTCTGGTATTCTTATTGACTGTAGACTCAAATTAGTCAACAGTCACGTTTAACAAGCTATTAAACAGTCCTAGTTTAGTAGTGCTGTAATTTATAAACTTACCTGCTTCTAACAGTAATTTTAATGGACCTGTGTAATGCACGTGCATGGTGTACTGTCATACCTTTAAACATAAAAATACATTTCACTGCAACTGCCTCTTTTCAAAAACATTAAAAAATTGCTATTGTTATGTGCCAGGTTATGTATAATTGCATCGGTGAATCATAGATTTGTGAGTGCAGTATATATACAGCTCTAGGTATTAAGATGTGTTTGTATCTCTACGCTGTTCGGGTTTAGATAAGGCAGCCAAATGAAACCATCTGAGACCTTGCTGCAGATTTTCCCTTGCTTGCACACAGGGCTGGCTCCAGCCGTAGGCAGAGCAGGCAGTTGCCTGTGGAGGGAGACTTGAGCGTAGCAAAATGGCCATTTCTTCACTTCTTCCCCCCAGTTCTCCTTAGACCTGGTCCCTCCTCTTTCTTCTTGCCCCACCTTGCCAGGAGCACTGTAGGCAGTAAGAGCTGTGTCTGTGTTGCTAGCTGTGTGAATATTTATGCAGCTTCTTGGGCTGCTTTTGCACACCTCACATTGCCACAGGTTTGCTTTTAGCTGAACTAGTGCTAGCAAGTTTAAAGTGAGCTTGATACTTGTATGTAAAATATGGGCATGCTTTTGACTGAGTTTGAATCCTTTCCTTAGGTGTCGGTTTGGAGCCAGGCTCTGTACTCCTGACTTTTTTTTTTTTTTTTTTTAGGAAAAAAAAAGGCTTTAGAACCCCAGATGGATCTTTTTGTGTGTAGTTGAATTGGGGAACTAATTTATATTCTTCCACTTCTGGAAGTGGAAGTGTGGTCCTTAACTACTCTATAATATGCCTGGTAGCGATTTTTTCACTTAGCATGAATTAAAGAGACTGCAGCAGGCATCTCTATAATCAATATAAAGTGCTCAGTTTATGAAAAATACATATAACATTAAATTTACTGTCAAATTATCATTTAAGGTGATAAATCTGTAACAGTGGTCTGAAAAATTTCTATTGAATTACTTGTCAACGTGAAAAACCTGAAAGTGCTAAACTACATGGGAGAAAAGGCTACAGTCTTGGAGGCACTAAACGTTTCAACCCACAATCAAGAATGCAGGCACAGGAATTTTTTATTACTTTTCAGACTGTTCTAATGTCCTTTTCCTGGTGCGTATCAAGCGCAACTGGTAAAAAACTGAAAAGGCAAAGCTATCTAGGTGCTTTTGGTTTTTCAAACCTGGAGTTCTTAAAAACAAAATAATGCCTCTTTATTCTTTTGATAGTTCTACTTGAATTAGCAGGCCCATTTTTTTAACTGGCTCACATGGAGTCATTGATACCTGCATGAAGCATGCAGAAAGCCACATACCTGGTGAGATTTGGGCAGTAAATCTGGCTCATGAATCTAAACAAGTAAGGGCTATTCTTCTGCGTAAAGGTTTGCAATAATCCTCCAAAAGCAATGACTGGCCTGATGCTAAATGACAAGAAGATACAGCTATGGCAGTACCTAATTCTCTCAGTCTGCTGCCTGATAGAGTTCATAGCTCTGAAGCAGGCAGCTCAGCACCTCATGAAGAGATAGGATGAGTTGGAAGACCATGAGTAAATTGAACAAGGAAACATGAAAGCAGCCAGGAGGATATCTTTAGGGAAGATGAGACTTCAGTCCTGCCAATGAAGTAGGTGGGCCGTTATGTCCGTGATGGGTTGCTAACAGCAAACCCTCTCCCAGAGTCAGTCTTTATGTTTTTAGGATATTCTCAAATTTTATTTTTTTTAAGGTGTTATTTTCTTAAAAGAAAAAAGGGAGATATACTATCTCAGAGGATGGCTGGGGCTCTTCTGTAAGACATTTGTGGCCTGTTTTCAGATTTGTATTGTGGTACTTCAGTATTTAGAAGGTGGTGGTGGTAGAGGGCTTCAAATCCCTTTAATTGGCCTCAGTCTGGAATTGAGCTTGAGCCTGGCTTTCCCATTAGGGTGCCAGGGAACATCACACGAAATGAAATGGCTTCATCTGGACAGAGATTTCTGTGAGGTACTCATTGTCTGATGGCTACGGAGTCCTCCTGACACAGAAAAGCAGGGTCCTCTGCTGTGTGGAAACCAGGAACTAAACCTGGTCATCACACTACCTGGGGTATGTTGCCTTCCCACTAGAGTAGGGAGTGGTGTGGGCACCTGGCTGTGTGTAAAGTCCACTGTGTAGCTGGTTGTCTTTTGGGAAAGGTAGGATTTAGTTGCTGCGCAGGTAAGAGAAGCGGGTGCATGCCTGGTTTGGTAATACCACAGGGGCATCCGCATGTGCTGCTCAGCAGCATCAGAACTGGAGGGGTTCTCCTGCAGGGAGAGGGAAGAATTGCCCGTGGAGGGATGAGGTTTGGTGTGTTTCACATTGCCTTGGTGCTGGAGACAAAAGCCCAAGTCCATTGGAGGATTCAACTTCTTTCTTTCAACCTCCCAGCATGTGGCTTATACATATTCGGGAAAAAATCATAGTGGCAGTTTTTACTTAAACAAGACTTCTGTCCCACGTGCAAATTGTGCTTTAATTTTGGTTTGCCTGACTTGGGTCCATGAAATGTTTCCACCAGCTTCTGCCGTAGGGCAGTCCAGATCACCTGACTAATGAAATAGTAGCTCATCTGTTTTGTTCTCATACACCAGGACTAGTCAATTTGTAAACCTGAGGCTGTTTGTCAGAAGGAATCAACAAGGAAATATAGTCAATAAAATCTCTTAAACGTTCTGTTCTAAGCATTTGTAGAAGATCCAGCTTGTAATTTCTCTGAAAATTATCTTGTACTTGGAGATCAAGGACTGAAAGTTTGGGAAGTAAACACCATGTTCCTTAGTCAGGGTAAAAAAAAAAAAAGAGGTTTAATCCCTCGTTTTAAATGCAATGCAACTTTAACTGTGGAGCCCCTATGGCGCCTTTATAATACCACATAAAACTCAAGTGGTATTTTGGCTCATAAAACTGATTTGCACTGTACTGCTGGCAGTTACACAGCTTACTGCTCTCACTGTCTTTAATTGGTGGACTGATAAGACAGTAGAAAAACAGCATTATTTTGCTTTGGGGTGGAGAAAGCAATTTTGTAAGCCTGGGAGGGGAGGAGTATTTCTGATTCAGATGAACATTTCTTTGCTCTGCATAATGGGAGAGGACCTTTCACTTAATTACCACTGGAAACCGTAAATGGTTAATTGACATAAAAAAGCCCAATATAGGCATTTTACAGTTTTCCTTTTGATCTTCCATGTGGGTGCATATTGTACATGCAGTTTGAAAAGAATAACTAAAAGGCTGTGATGTGGATGTGTGCTAGCATGTGAGGAGGGCTTATGTGAGTACAGAGTTTGGTGCAGCATCAAAGAAAGGGATACACCCATTTCATTTATGAATAAATTGAGCATGTAATTAACACCTGGACTTTACAAAATACTTTTGAAACACAATTAAATCTGCTGCTTTACTGCAATGAACAGAAGTGCTAAAAGCGAAAATATTGACCCCTGCTGAGTTTGATTTTGAATATATTTGACTTTAGAGGCAGACTGAATTCAAACCCTTGAAACCCATCAAACCATAAAACAAGGCTGAGCACCATTTCTTGACAACCAAAGTCAAAAGAATAAGGGCTTTTTAGAGCTGGTTTGAATTCTTAATTTTTTTAAGAGACACAAACTATATTTTCAGTGTAAGAAGAAGCAATTCTAATTAATGCAATCTTTCTCTTTTCCCATAGCAATTTATCCAGAAACAACCTCTCAAGTTTGTCCAAGAAGCCTTTTCGCCATCTGGGTTTGTCTGATCTGTAAGTTGTCATTTCTTAAAATAAAGTCTATTTTCGGCTGGAACGGAAGAACAAGACTTTAAAGTTTGTTCTGTTGAAGACAGAGGTCCATCAATGATTAGGAATGAAATTATGATCCAAAGAAAGCAGCAATGCTGGACACGTAAATAGAGAGATTTTCATTCCAGGGCTTTGAGAAGGTCAAGTGTATATTTTAAAACAATGCAGAGGTCAAAATAGCCTCTTCCCTTCAGGTTTTAAAATTTTGTATTGTGAGATAACTTCACACAAACCTACTGGTGTTTGTATTAAATATTTAAGCTAGTGAAAACACAGCCTTCTACAGACCTTCAAATGAAGCCTCTCTCTCATATTCTTATATTGGCCCCACAGCTGCTATGCTTATGGTTGGCTATTGAAGAATACATTTATTTTCTCAAATTCTTTGAGTTGCATTGTGCTTTATATAATCATTTGGTGAAGATATATTTGTTGATTGTTTCAATACTACATTTTTATCCTCTGTTCCATCAAGCAGAATTTCTGTGCTGGTATACATCCCAAAATTTTGGTCATTTTGTGCATTCTTTGCTAGTATGTGGGACTGCAGAGAGCCAGTAGGAGCTTTGGGAGGGCTGGGGCTGCAGAGGAGAGGGAGATTGCTCTCTTGGTGCTCAGAGCAGCATCAGAAGTTGTCCAAAATGCCAGTCCAAGAATTACAACGCCAGCCTTGCAATCCTTGATCTCTTTCGGTGAACTTCAGTGCGTGAGAAATGAAATGATCAAATCCCAGTGCCACAAAAAGAGGTTATGCCTCTCAGGTATGTTTTCTTGATAATTAAGTTGGTATAATCACTTTCTTTACAGCCCAGGGAACATTGTTCACTGGAATTTTCTTTCATAATCTGGCGGTCGCCAAGCACCTTGGTGGAGAGATTAGCTAGTTTCTTGGAGTTTGTTTCCTGCCAGTAACAGGTTTATTCCAAAGCACAAATCAGGTGTTCACCATCTCAGGTGAACAGCTTCTTTTAGGCTGTGGGTGGGTGAGTGCTTACAAACATTTTGAAGGAGAGCAATGTCAACATTGCTGAGAGCTTTCTGAGGAAGTTGGTTTGCTCCTGGGCAGAAAGAAGTAAAAAAAGGATTTGGGACAGAGAGCGAGAGAATCGAATGTTATAAATATGTGATGGGAATTACGGATGTGAAGTTTAAAGAGTCAAGGAAATAGCACTTAGAGGCACAACAACTGGCCTATGTGAATTAGGAGTGAATATATTGGTGGTGTTATTACCAGAGTTAAACAATGGCCATTCAGTGGCATGGTAGTAGAAGCAGGGGAAGGGTACTGGGAGTGAGCCAGACATGGGCAGTGTGAAGGTTAAACTGAGTAGCATTTGAGGTATGGAGGCAACGTGTGATGGGGGACAAGTTGAGAGAAAGGGAGGTGGTGTGGTTTAACCCGTCAGGCAGCTGAACACCACACAGCTGCTCACAATACAACATTGCGGTAGAGTGTCATGGGCTTGGAAAGAGTTGGAGTGCAGGGACAGAAGAACTGAAGTTATGCAAACAGCGATTGTGATGAAGTGAGATAAACAGACGTGGGGGAAGTGAGGGAAAGAAAGTGGGGGGAAAAAAGCAGAGCCTGAAGGGAGGAAGAACAGTGATAAAATTAGTATCAGTTGAACAATTCTGTTGAGAAGTGGCTAATACATAGGTGGAAAATCAGAAATAGGAGTACCGGAAGGGAAATCCGAGAGGAGAATGGTGCCATAAATAGGTTCCTCTAAATCTGACAAACAAGCGTCCTGTTGTTAGCACTCTTGTAAATCAAAACATAAAGGGATGAAAAATCCAGGATAGGGTGAAGTAGGAGATATTCACCAGGTATTGTAGAGAAGGAGATACTGCTTTTGAAGGCTTCTTTTTTGAGAACAAACTGTATCTGCAGCTGTAAAATTACAGCAAACAAGATAAAGATGTGTGACATGCTTTTACTGGCATGTGGTTCCTGGCTGGGCCATCATGCCTTTATCCAGATCCTGCCTGTGATGTGCCTAAATCCTTCGATGGATTTAACACAAAATAAAACAGTGGAAGAGGACTGCTCAGCCACTGGTCAAGGGGAATTTCTCTTTTAGAGGGAAGTTTTATGATGAAACAGAAGATGGGAAGTAAATCTTGCTGTTTTGGAAATGCATGTTGTGGGTTTTCACCCAAGGGATCCTAATGTTCATATTCTGTCTTGCACAAGCAATTCTTGTCCATGCTGTGGTGGCATTAAAATCCAGCAGACGATTTCTGTGAATACAACTTGCTCCTTCAGAGGCTTGTGAGAATGATCTCTGCAGCTGTTAATCCTCAAAGAACTGCAGATGGCTTTTGGGGGAACAGGTTACAGCTCTAATAAGCTGAGTTTTTCACGTTGTGCACACTTCATGTCCTCAGGAGGCATTTATATGAGCATAGATTCTGTGAGCAACTTCAGTTTGGTTTCTGCACATTGAAAATATCCATGAAATTTTGTTAAGAACAGTTGCCCTCCTTGTAATGCCTTAAACAGTCACTTGCACATGCTTTATTGGAACTCATCTATGCCTGTAGGAGAAAAAATAACACTGGGTCACTTTCATAGATACTGGGATGTTTCTGTTCATGTTTTACTTGGGCGTTATTGCATTACATTGGTATGCAGTTTTGTTAAATTTTAAAGCTATAATTTGTTAAGTCTGCTAACCTGAGGTTTAAATTCTATGCAGCATAGCTAGACGACACATTTCTGTTTCAGGGTCACTTTTTCAGTCAGTGTTTCTTCATGACATTACCTAGGGTTTTACTGTGGATTTTCTGGAGTGTTGTAGCGGATGAATTTTGAAGGTTAGGTAAAATCCTGTTCTATGATTAGAGTTAGTTAGGGCTTGCCTATAATCCATGACTGTTTGACTCTATACTGAATTTACCACCTCACAGGAGTAAACCCTTTCTGGCATGATCTTTCTGAGGTAGCTGAGCAGAGAGTCAAGTGTAGAAGAGAGGAATTCTGATCTCTGCTTGACTCTTGTGAAATAAAATGGAGCTTGATGGAAAACCCAGTTCTCCATGTACTCCTCATTTACACCAGTGAATTGGAGATAATAGTTGATCCCCCTGTGTGACCTCCCTGATCTGTGACAGTCTGGATTCTTGGTGCTAGGAGAGCTTCATTCTCTACATGGAAACCATGATCCACTTGCGTCTTGCATTGCATTGAGGTTGCATTCCTTATCCTTCTCAACTAAAGGGTTCAACTTCTACTTTCACCCAGCTGTGTGCTTGGATTCCCCCTGCCCCCCATTTTTTTCTATATGCATGACACATTCTGCATGCTAAATAAATTGGGTTTTTTGCTATAGGATATTGGTGGACAATCCATTCAAGTGTTCCTGTGAAATTATGTGGATCAAGAAATTTCAAGAGACCAAGTTCTACACAGAAACTCAGGATTTATATTGCATAGATGACAACAACAAGAGGACAGCCTTACTGGATATGAAGGTCCCAAACTGCGGTAATAACTCTTTTATCGTAAAATTACTGCTAAGTTATCATGAGTCAGGAAAAACAAACATGCTTTTTTATAAGATACCTATCAGGTTAACAACAGCGCTGCTAAAGAAAAAGGGTTTGGTGGAGATATAAACCACTCAGTGGTCCTTCACCCCACCTGGAATAATTCTGGGAGCTTCATGTAAAGCTTTTTTTTTCTCCTTCATCCTTTAAGAATGTACCATTATTCAAGTGGAGGAAATCAGAACAACAATTACAGATAACACACAAGAATTATATAAAATGCATGTGCCTTTGTTAAACTAAATAGTGGTGCTTCCAAGCTCAATAGACACAAAATTTTATCTCCTGGATTTTTTTTTCAGGTATTTATGGCTAATTAAGTCTTTATTTTCCTTCAAAAATACAAACCCTAGTGCTAGAGACATAGAATGAAAATTCAGAACTGCCTGCTAATAGAGGCAAATTAGCAATAGCTCTGTTCTTCGCACAGATAAAACTCTGCTGAGTTCACTTGTAAAGGCTAAGCAAAAGAGTTGTAACAGGCTTACAGGTCTGTAGCATTTTGCAGCGTATTGTTTTCAGTCAGCTTACGTGGGTCTGGAGATAGTGGAAAAACGATGTAACAGTAAAGTTTTTTTTGTAGACAACTTTGCTGCCTGTGTATGTTCTGGGACAGCTGGTCAAAGGTTTCACCTGCTAGTCAAAGAGATTTCTCCTCTGCTGTGTACGAGGGGCAGAGGCTGGGTGTTTCTGACATGGTGTGAGACCTGCTGGAGTCTGGAGTTCCCTTTGCAGAGCAGGGAGCTGGGGTGCCCAGCAGCAGGCAGGCAAGAAGGAAAGGGAGAGAGGGTATTCTCATGGAGGGCTGATTTGGATTGGGAAAGCTGTAAGTGAAGGTGAATAGCAGGAGGAGAAACATGAAAATTATACCTATTCTCCTTCCACCTTAGCCCATTGAGCGTCCTTTTCTCCACTGCGTATGTGGAGGATGTGACACCCTCTGACAGCAGCTGCCAGCAAGGAACAGCCGTGGCGGGAAGCTCCTGCAGACCCAACACATGTGGCGTTTAATGGCAGTAACACGTTTTATGGCCATGTATCATGCTGTTGGTCTTGTGTCCAGCTTCCAGCTGGGGCCAGGCATGGTGGTGTATTCAGGGCAAAAATGATGCTAGTGGCTGGTGGGGGTAAAAAAAAAAAAAAAAAAAAAAAGAGGCAACCTGTTCAGGGGGCCTTGTGAGCTGCACAGACAGTCTTGTGTGCTGAAGGATCTGATTTACCTGAAATGGGGGATGGTACTGAGCTGAGCTAAATGGACCCAACTGTCTGCTCCAGCTGGATGGACTAGAAGGTAGATTAATCTGCTGGGTATCTGTTGTGGTTTAACCCATCAGGCAGCTGAAAACCACCCATCTGCTTGCTCACTCCCCCCCTCCCTTAGTGGGATGGGGGAGAGAATCGGAAAAAAAGGTAAAATCTGTGGGTTGAGATAAAGAGAGTTTAATAAAACAGCAGAGGGAAAAAAAGTAACAGTAATAGAATACACAGATTATACAAAACAAGTGATGCTCAGTGCAATTGCTCATCACCTGCTGACAGATGCCCAGCCCACCCTGAGCAGCGGAGCAGCAATCGCTCTTCCCCGGCCAACTTCCCCCAAGCACAACATCATATGGTCTGGAATAGCTCTTTGGTCAGTTTGGGTCAGCTGTCCTGGCTGTGCCCCCACCCAGCACCTGGCGGAGCAGGGGAAGCTCAAAAAGTCCTTGACTGGTGTAAGCACTACCCAGCAACACCTAAAACACCAGTGTGTTATCAAAATTCTTCTCATCCTAAATCCAAAACACAGCACTATGCCAGCTACTAGCGGCGGAACTGAGGTCAGTTAGTACAGCCAGGAACTGTAGCACAGTCTTTTGTAACATTCTTGGCCGGCACATCTAGAAACTACCAGGTAGCTAGGATTTTCCTTTGAAAACTTTTGTTGCTAAATACCCCAAAACTAAACCTTTGAGACATTATTTCTTTCTCCTGAGTTCTTGACCATCTGCAGTCACACAGACCTGTCTCTGACCTCTTGATGCTGTGTAGGTGCATGTGTGTACACAGGCATGCATCCTTTGGGCGTATCTTGACTAAAATACTTGCCATGACAAGGGAAGGTGGTACTTCCAACTAGAGGAGGAAGAGGAGGAGGGAAGGTGAGTATATATGATATTTAGATTGGAGTTTGCAGTATGTGGAATTTGCATTATGGGAAATGTGCCTTTTGCTGAAGGTCTGTGTGGATGTCAGCACATGCCTGCAAATTATTTATCCTAGTTTACAAGGTCCAAATATGACTAAACTTTACATAACTGGCCTTTTTTCCTCTTTTTTTTCCTTTTCTTTTAGTGGGTCTTTCCCCTTAATTTGCCTTTTTCAAAATGAACCAATGCAGGACATAGGTTTTTAATAAAGATGATGACACAGCCCTTTCCTAGGCACAGAATAGAAAATCCCAGATGAAAAGGAATGAGCATATTGGTGAGCATGGGCTGTGATCTGGAAGGTATTTGAAAGATCCAGTATGTGGTTCTTGCTCTCAGTATCCCTGCAGATATTTTTCTGTGTTTAAAAGGACAAGACTTAATTTCAGAAAAGCCCACTGATGAAGCTGGGTTATTTCATTTCCAGAACTTTCTGAGAGGCTAATAAGTAGAACTGAATAGAAGAAGAATTCAGCTTTTGGCATATGTGAACTTTTTTTTCCTGTGAACTATGTGACCTTTTTAGTTCCTTTTGATGTCAAGAGAAATTTTTGGGCATGCAGGCCTTTGAATTTTGTTAATAAAACATATTCTAATTTTCTCTGCTAATGAAATGGTTTCATCCCATCTCTCTGGTTTGTTAAATTTTTTTGATTTAGACACTAAGCAAACACGCTGTCTTCTTTGTGTGCAGGTGTTATTAATTACTTCATAATATTACAGTAAGTGGCCTGTACAGTATGTGGTAAATGTCTTGGTAATAGGATGTCTTGCTACTGTGTGCTGTTAATAAATCTCTTGCTGAGAAGTTGGAAGAGGCCACTGTGGTTTCTTGATCATAAGGCTTTGGTTTGTAGATAATTGATGTGAAAATTAGCAAAGTTCTGTGGTACTTTACTTATTGTTTATATGGTGGAAGTGTTCATTATGTGCTGATTAAAGGCTGGCTGCAATTTAGATGCCATCATCTTTGTGATTTCTTCTCTTGAGGTTTAAAGTTAGGTATGCTTAATATCTAGAAGATCCTTTCCAGATGCAATATTAGAAGTGTCAATCAATTGTTACAATGTTAGCAGAATTATTTTTTCAACTGCATTTGAAATGTATTTATATATGATAACAATTATCAGATTCATTTAAGTTTTAAATTCACACTTAATTACTATGTCAAAGGTTTTTAAGTTGCATCTACCACAAGAGTAGGTACCACAGCCTTCTGTGTAGAATAGTGCTGTTTAGTTTTGCCATTTTCACAGCATTTGCTGGTTGTCTGTACAACATGAACACCACCTAGGCCATCCTTTTTTTTTTTTTTTATTTCCACCTGATAAATAGCATTAGCAAATCAAGAACGGGAACGGACTAAATAAACACTTTATTCTTATCACTACTGCTGTAATCTCTGGCAGCAATTGCCACTGGGCTATTAAGTCCTTGGGAGCAAAGCATGTCCTATGCCTGGGGTAAGGCCCTTGAAAAGTCCATCAGTCTGCAGATAACCTGGAACTCACTGAATGCCAAGGAGGCAAGACCATATCTTCGGGACTGGTTATTAAGGTGTTGGTTGCTCCCTCTGGTAGGCATTCAGTTACTTGGTTGCTATTGTTGAACTCACTGATACCGAAAGAAATCTTTTTTTCTTGTGGTATTTTTGCGGAGGCCTGGCTTCTACAGCTGTCTCTGCAGTCCCCTGTGGGTATTTTTGTGGCTCTGGATCTCAGTCTGGTAATGGCATTTTGCCTTATCTGGCCAATTTAGTTAATCAGATTGTTTTATATATGCTGGTGTGGTGCTTGATCTGGCTTTCAATTTTGCCTACTGTCCCAGCTTTGTATTCTTACTTATCATACGTTGTTTCTGCAGATGTTTTCTTTCTTGTCATTGGTCATGCATGCTAGCTAAAGTCTGCTGAAGAAAGTGATGAATTAGTCTCATGTACTAATTTGTTGTACATTTAACAAATGTGCGTTGAGATTGGCTGTGTTTGTTTACATATGCAGCCAGTCAATGGAAATTTTGTCTGATCTGAGAACTATGGGATTTTATGAATGCTTACATTTTTTGTCTGTCTGTTCCCTTGCACATGAAGTACTGTGGTGTTGCTTTTAGTGCTGCTTCTTGTGTAGGACTGACAAAGTTTTAGAAATTGTTGTGATGTAGAATTACAGTCTAAAGAGAGGGGTTGCCCATTTCCTGCTCGGTTGGGAAAGCCATGAATTTTTACAGGCAGTTTTTCAGATGTCTACAAGTGGACTGGACTGGATCTGGCTTCATTTCAGATTTTTTGTCC
This sequence comes from Egretta garzetta, assembly GCF_000687185.1. Taxonomy (NCBI): domain Eukaryota; kingdom Metazoa; phylum Chordata; class Aves; order Pelecaniformes; family Ardeidae; genus Egretta; species Egretta garzetta. Next base: position 3,938,357 of record NW_009258755.1, read on the forward strand.
AAGAGGTAAATAAGTAAATGGTAATATCAGACTGGAGGCAGGTGGTTATAATTTCTGAGGGGGGAAAAGGCAAACTGGAGGATTGACAAGTTTATTTCTTTGAATTTACAGAAAAGATTTGTCATATTAATGAGTCACACAATCACAGATTCGCAAGTCAATAAAATAATCATTAGATCTTAGGCAATCACAGTACAATGCAGTTTAAAACCACAAGCAAAGGCATAATCCAGTGGGTGTTGACATTTTTTTTTTCCATTATCAGCCATACCTCACAGATAAGACTATCAGAAGGAGAACATTACAGACAGAATACAGTGAGTTTAAAAAAAGCCTTGAACATTCTCCATGTTTACCTTTCAGAATATTCATGGACTCTCTAGCCTGTGCTGTTTATTTTGGCTCAAGAACTAGCTGTTATGCATGAAGTATGGTGGCAAACTGTTCTTATTTTCTCTGTAAGAGTTTTAATTCTTATCTGTGATCATGTGCTGCATGAAAAACGGTTTTTATGAGAGTTTTGACAGTAATGGGGTTTCACTGTTTCTCCAAAGTTGAGTTAGAATTTTCCAAACTTAATTAAAACAATTTTCATTATTCGAGCTTTTAAGTGAGAATAACCAATAATTTATGAGTGTTTGAAAAGGCAGCTGGAGTCTCAGTTTCAAAGGCATGTACATAACTTCCTTGTGAGCATGCATACTTTTATCTCTTCATGAAGCAACCAGTAACGTTCATACAGATGTCTAGACATTATGATATGTAAACCAGGGCTTGTGAATGATGGTGGTTGTGTGTATGTGATGGATGTGAACGTCTCATACTTAAAAAAGCAGAATTTTGTTTTGTAATTCTGATTCAATTTCTGCTTTAGCTTGAATGGAGTAGGTTTATAATAGAAATCCAGTCAGAAATAGCAGGAAGTAAGGCACTATCTAAAGGAAAGAAACGTGTCTTGATCACTCAGGTATTGTTCCTGAGCTCAGTGCATTGTGCAGGTTTGCAGAGGTACTCTCTATGCCTGACTTGATGCATCTGCCTAAGCGTGGGGTACTGATTTACTGGGGGAGAGTGGCTATCTGACTGACTGTGGGCTGGTGGTATTCTTTTGCTCTTACGATGTAACTAGGTGAACACTGATGGCTAGATAACTGTATTCTGAAGTCTAAGGAGAGTACTTTTTTCACTTTAAAAGTGGAGACATTTCATGAAGGCATCCCTTCTAGCCATATGCTTGTTATATGTTGGTATTGAGAGTGAACACCATCACTTTACTCATTTATGTAGGTCTCTGAAACTGTTCCTGTTTCAGGATCATGCTTATCACATTGCAGTGTTTGACAGTTTGGCATTACTTTCAGTATTTCCTGGATACCCATGAAATTGCCCGGATAAAGATACGGGAATTGTAACTGCATTACATGCACTTGGTGAATGAGAAGCCATTTGTTAGAGGTTTACATAAGATAGTTTAGGCCTCATTAACTTGCATTGTGAAGGCTGTTCGGTTCTCGGTTCATCTATTAACCTTGTAGCTAGCTGTTGCATTCAGCCCAACTGCACCGAATGTATTTGGTTTTCTTTTGAAAGTTGTTGTGGATAAACTGAAGCTTAAATATGAGTTTAGAACAGTTTCTCCGGATGTAATTTAATTTCTTAATCAGTCAGGGATTTTGAGAGAAAACATGGCTGGATACCTTCAGGAGACTGCTAGCGAGGGAAGTGTTGATAAGGTCGATAGCCTCTACAGAAACATATAATCTGAAAATTTTTGCAAACTTGATATTAATACTGGGGATGAGGTTAATCAAATGATTCAGGTGCTGCAAGATTCTTTCTTATTCAGCAGCTTCCTACTAGAACCCAGGTCAGGCCTAGGGATCTTAAGAGAAGAGTCCTGGGCAGAAGGTAAGGAGATGATGTAAACCTTGGAAATGTAAGCCCTTCATGTGGTTTGAAATGTCAGCAGCAACCTTCAAAGCTTCTGTACAAGAAGATGGCTTGCTGTCCAAGTGAATTTGTTCTGGTGCACGGCTGTTGGTGGTTTTTGCCTGCATGGCATTCGTGATGGCATTTGAAGCCCTGGATGGGATGACAGCTCTGCGGAGGTTGCGTTTGTTGCTGTAATCATGAAGATGAGTTAGCAAGTTCTGTGGTCTTTGCTGCAGCACTCGCTGGATTTACTTACAGAAGTTTGCTTCTAGTGACAATTTCAGTTAAGTAGGGATTGATGGAGTGTTTAAAGGCAAAGTAAGGGTGTCATGGCTCTGGGAAAGCACACTTTAAAGACTCATCATCTTCCAGTAGAGGCTGCACTTTTAAAATTCTGTAAAGGTACCCAGCTGAATGTGACTCAAGTGTGTCATGATTGGAGGCAGATTTCTTCTAGCATTTTAAAATATTTGGGTGGCTCAGTGAGCTGCCACATCACTCATTCTGCTTCCCAACAGGAAGATGTTCCTCCACTAACAAGGTGAGTGTTGCAAGTGTCAGATCTAGCATGGTAAGAAAATGAGAGTTGGGATTTCTGAGAAGGTATGCTGAAGCAGCAAGCATATCTAGCAAGAAGAGGTCCAAAATTAGCTTGTTCAGTGTGCATATGCCTTCCAGCTGCTCATTAGGAAATGCTGAAGGCATGGGAAAGTCCTAAACTCTGGTCTGAAAGGCTCTCCTCAGGGCTTTGGCAAGGAGCCTGTACATTTGGACTCAGTCTCTCCCAACAGTAGGAATTTGTGCTTTTCCTTTCAAAAGGGCGTAACAAGAGCTGCTCCTTTTAAATTTTTTTTTAGATTAAAAAAAAAAAAAGTAGTGGCCATAGGAGGAGATTTTGTCATCCTTCTCTGGATTTATGTTCAGCTGCTCCTTTAAAAAACTGTTTTTAGATTAAAAAATAAAGGAAGCAGTGGCTATAGAAGGAGATTTTGTCATCATTCTCTGGATTTAGGCTCTGTTCAGGAATCTAATCTACAACTTTGGGGATAATGTCCTTACCACCAAGCTGTAGAGTGTTTGAGACTATTGTAGTCAGATCTGTGCAAAATACTGTGGTCATCATGGAAAACACCCATGAAGATTCTCTGTGCCACATGGTGAGCATATCTCTATTCAGTGGTTATTCAGTGTTCTATTTAATGGCTATATATTCTCCTAAGGAATTGAAGAGGTTTTGATCTGGGGCAGTTTCTTTAATTTACATTAACACTCAGTGGGCAGAGTATGGAAGTATGCAGGGGAAAAGGATCATAATCATAGAATCATAGAATCATAGAATCATAGAATCATAGAATCATAGAATTATAGAATCTAGAATGTTTTGGGTTGGAAGGGACCCCTAGAGGTCATCTAGTCCAGGATTCCTTTTCCTCTTTCCCCCTTATACCTTTCAGATTAGTGCCTTTACTTTTCATTTTAATCCAAGGGAAATGTCGAGTTGTGTGGTGCGTGATAGCAAAGTTTCAGTAGAGAAATGGAGAGCAGTGCCCTGGTGGTTAGCACAGTGAAGTGAGAAGTTGCGGTCTTCTCTTCCCTATAGCTTCAGAGGAAAGTGATCTTTGGGCTCCAGAAAGAAGACGATCTGTGAGAGATGATAATCTTTCTAAGTGTTCCTCATTTCTGCTAATTCTGTATTTTATTTTCCAAACATATTTTTTATTTTCATTTAATATGATTGCGGTTGTCATCTTGGAATAACTTCTGTGAGATTTCTGCAATTACCTCTACGTATTGAGCATTTTGATTTTGTGGTTGTGATACAACAGGATGTGGAAACAATGATTTATGTTTCTTTAATTCATGTTTTGCATGTAAAGTTTTGGGGTGTTCTGTTTATAGCACTCTAAAGGTGCAGCCAGGCTGACTTTTGGTTCTTTTGTTCAGCAGACTTTGGTGGAAACATGCCCACTTAGCCCATGGCTGAAATTTGGCTCAGGGCTTGTTGGCTGCAGACAGTTGCTAAGTGAAACACAGGAGGTGTATATATATCCAACAGCTCCTAGGTTTATAGCTAGAATTGCTAGGAAGTTTTTTTAAACGCATAAAAGCCCATAGGAAATGACCTTCAGAATTTGTAAGCATTCCTGTATTTTCAAACAAGGCAGAATTTTAAGAAAATTATATAAGAAAACTTGTGGTTTTGTTACGTCTTAGGTTGATACAACCTGTTCAGAGCCAGTAAGACCTCTGAAATTTGCAGATCCATGTGCACAGTTCTTAACAAATTGCATTGTCAACCATCCTGTTTTCAGGATCCAGACAGTACAAGTAGTGGGTGTTACCAAGCTGTACTGCAGTGCTATAATTAGTTGTATGTTTTCTCCATAGAGAGAAAAAGCAAAACCAGGGGAGCCAAGAACCGTGGACTGTATTGAAACCTTATGTGAAGCAAGCAGACTGGATTTGGACCACTGTATCTTAAGAATTACAGGGGATATTTTCTAAATCAGTGGTTCTGGTACTCTGCCTTTATGTGGTTCAGTTGGATAGATGGTTGCTGGCTCAGTATTAATTTAATTATTCTGGGTCTGATGTATTTATTAAAAAAATAATTAAGGATTTCAGGTCAGGATTAAAATGACCTTATTAAAATTCAGGTGCAGTTAGCTAGCTTTGAGAAAAAAAAAAATGTCAATTTTTTTCTTGGTAACTGCTTGTTCTTATCACAGAACAGGTTGACCTGCAAAAATGTGCCAAGCAGAAAAGAGATATCATGAGCCACATTGAAAACCATTTAGTGACTCTGCATCATAGCTAGACTCCTGGGAGTATGTCAACAGGCCGACGAAAATCAGGGGCTTAGTGTGCAAAGGGTGGCATAAATGAAGGCAATATTGGATTTATGGTATTCTCTCAGGTGCTCATTTCTTCATCGTATCATTTCTTAGGTATTAGTGACACTAATTGACCATATTGAGAGAATTTTTTGGCGGAAGTTTTTGAGCAGCTGAACAAATCCCAGAACTGAATGGATGAAAGTTGAAGCTGAAAAAGTCAATCTGGAAGTAATTTTGTAAAGAGTTTTGTAACTGTGTGGACCATTAACCAATGAAACTACATCTTGGGTGTAATGGTGGATTCTTTTCTCCTTGCTTAAGACTTTCTTCTTGGTTGCTGTAGTGGAATGGCTAGAGCATTAGCTTGGTGCTGAGAGTTGAGTTAGACTACAGAGTTTGTATTAATATTCAGTTATTTCTTAATTAGGTCATATCCTTCCTTTGACGTATAGTAATAACAGTCTGGTTCTACCAAGGCCAGTATAAGCTTTCTGTAGAAAGTACTAAGTCACAGCAAGAAGACTTTGGAAGCCCTGTAGGAATTTAGGCATGTTCTTTTTATTAATTTCCATTGACAATTGTGTAGCCAAATGCTGTAGTAACCTTTGAAAATTTCATCCAAAGTATTTGCTTTTGTGATTGCTGAAGTCCCAGCTGTGCACTGTGAGGATGTGAGCCATTCCCTAGTGGTGCTAGGGAATGGCTAGTTTGATGACCATTAGTGATAGTTTCCACTGTTTGATGGCCTCGGGCCATCAGTTTGCACTAATGGTGGTCTGTGAAGGTAAATAGCTCCCCCCTCCCTTACTTAAAGGAGGGTTTGTTCCTTCTAAAGCATGAGATGATATTTGGAGAAACTCAGTTGACGTAAGTGAGTTGTTCCTGCTCATCTCTGTTGTGTCCAGTCTTGCTGGGGTGAGGGAAGTGACTGCTTATTCTAATCCAGAGCTGCCTCAAATAAAGTGTTATCAATTCAAATACGAGAACAGATACTCCGTATGTGGTGAAATAACATAGCTGTTATACACCCATACACAATGAAACACATGGATTTTAGTGTATGCTTTCATCTATTGAACTGCATTACTCTCTACATGACAGTTAAAATTTTCAGTAGCAAGTTCTGTCCTCCCATTTTTTTTTAGAGATTGAAAAGCTGCTTCTTTGAGAAGAAAGGGGACTTCAGAAAGTGAAATCAAACTGTGGTCTTAAACAGATCATTCAGAAACTCTCTTTTCTCTGTCCTGTCAGAACAGGAGAGCACTCAATGAATTTGAATGTCACAGACAAATTTCAGAACTGGTAAAAGGGACTGGCTCTTGTATACAGCTGGGACAGTACACCTGTGAAACTCATTCCTGCAGAAGGCTATTAAGGCCCAGAATATAGCAAACTTAAAAAAGAAATTGGATACTAGCAGGTTTATTACTAATATCCAGAATTATAATAATTAATGCTATCAAAGTTTGAAGAGAGATTGTGTTTTGAGCTTTGGGGCGCAGGGTAATCTCTCTCTGACAGATATCAAGATGAGTCTTGTGGAAAGATGATGTCATGTCTACCTTGCATGGGCTCTTATGCTACAGTCTAAACTTTTACTATGCTGGCAGTATACAGAAGTATTTGAACCTGTTGTCTGACTGCTTGTATCAATTACTGTATACAAAGTCCTTTAGAATGTACATCCATATCAACAGAAATGATAGTCATCTAAAACACTGTATTTAACCAAATTAAGTCAGGAGTAAATGCAGCATGGTTGGATATCTTTGTAATTGTGTAGGTGTCAAAATGCTACGGACTCTTATAAATGGTCTCACACTCAGCATACATACTGAGCACATGTGTCTGTTAGGGTGCACTGTGTTCTTTTAAATAAAGTTATTTTTCAGTACAGGTTTTGCTGCTTAGTCTCATTGTTTTATTGGTTAAGTCCAGCATATCACATTTTCTATATATGAGGTATTATGCTACTGTTTGCTTTTTGCAAAGAGAGCAACATCTCAAGTAGTGTGTATTCTGCTGTGGAGCAGTCTGGGTGTCACTGGAAATAAAAGTCAAAATGACCTTGTAGTTAAAGTTCACTAACTCAAGATATCCAACCAGAAAAAATGAATCCCAAGGCAATTCTTGCATGCGTTTCCCACCCACCACTTGTAACTGGGAGAGGGACTAAAGGAAAACACATGCAATAATGTGATCATTCCATTCCATTCCATTCCATTCCATTCCATTCCATTCCATTCCATTCCATTCCATTCTACTTACACTTTTTTGCTGCAATGTTTTCTGCTGGGTCTTGCAACTGGTTTTTAGTGTGACTTTAGGAATCTATAAAATAATAAGTGCTATTATTTTATAACCTTCTGGCAGGATGCAAGCATGATGTAGCTGTTTCCCTCAGAGATATAACACCAACATGACACATGCATACTTTTGCAAATAAACAGAACTAGACCTAATTCTGGGTGGGAATCAGAACCAGTACCAGAGGAATTAAACTTCAGTTGCCTATCATGTAAATAAACACACTGCAGGATGAAGTTGTCTCAGAACTTAATAGCTATTAAAGGAGGGTTCTAGGGGACCGAAGTTGTTTTTATTTTTGCTTACATGAGAGGTTTCATGTGAAATGATGTGTTAGTAGGAACTGTGCAGGCACAGTGAAATGCTAATCTGTCATGTTGACCTTGTCCCAAGTGCTAGGGCCAGGAAGAATAGGGGAGCTTTAATCTCTTTGCATGTTCACGTCTGGCAAGAGTAGCTGGAGTGGTTTTCAGAGGTGGTGTGGAAGTGTAACTTTATAAAGCAAATGATCTCATTACTTCTCTCCTTGTTCCCTAACCAGCATAATTAATATCCAAATGTTCCCTAAGATTAGTTTTATTTCCTGCCCAGCTAGTTGACAGACACTGCTGAGATTTGAATTCACAGCAGGCGAGAGCAGATGGCTACCTTCGCTAGCAGATTACTGCATCAAAGCGTACAAACTGTCCAGCTCTGTCTCAATAAACTTCAACATATGATTTATAAAGTGAACATAATAGAAGAAATCTATGATGCCTGTGATGGGAATCATATTACAGCACTACATAAAGCACTGGAAGAATTGCCTAAGCAGTTATTGTATTTGTGCTGATCTTCAAATCTTATCAGGCAAGAAAGCATTGCCTGGAAAATTACTTATCTTCTCTTTGGTATTACTTCCTCTCATTTAATTTTTATTGAACTAATTAAACTTAAAGGGAGATTTCCAATACATACAGCTTCTATTCAAGTTCTAGCAAACATATTAATGTGTTCATACTGATTTGATGGCTAATTGTGTGGAACTTTTTATGTAAGCAGAAAAGTCTTTGCTAAACTTCTGTACCTGCAAGTCCGTAATGAAACTACTGTACTCTTAGCTGAAAACCTAAACAAAACAAAAAAAAAAAAAAAGAAAACTGTTTTTTCAGAAAAAGGAAAGTCATTGCAAGATCATGGATACATATCCAGAACAGCGGATAACGTTAATTATTTGAGATGATAAATTGCAAGTAAAACTTCCCTGGAACAGTTGATGAGAAATGCCTCGTAAAGGAGGCCAAGACCAATGATTTTATGGTATCTTTTAAGAAAGATACGTTTCTAGCATGTTGCGTAATTATTTGCTATGTAAATAAATATGACACGTGAGGTCCTCTGTGCCTGAAGTCTACTGATATTGCTGGCATTATTTTTGAAGAGGGTGGTCTGTAATTCTCTCTGGTTTTGTAAGCATTCAGTATGTATTTTACTTTTTGGGAACATCCATTGATTTGGGTGCTGAAGAATGAGACACAGAGTGATTTATAGCTTTGTGAGATGGAGGGGTATCCTGACTCTTGCAAAATCTGGACTTGTTCCCTGGTGAGCGGTACCATCTCACTGCTTTTCTGCTTTCCTGAGGGCAATAGCTAAGTCTGCTGAGGTGCCTTGGGTAGCAGCTTTGTGCAATTGCTAACCCTGTCTTCTGTCCTTTCTTTCCTCTGGTTTGATCTGTTCAATGCTCTGTTTCTCTCACTTTGTAGTTAAGATCTAGGTTTTGCCCTGCTTTCTGTGAGCTGTGTCTCTGTACGAGAGAGAGGGCTGCAATCTCTTGTGTGATACTGGGAGCTGATGGGATTTTCCTGTTAGTGGTGTGGAGAACAGTGGGAATATCACAATGCTGGTTCATGGAAAATAGAGGTTGCTTTGCAGCTGTTACAAAGAAACAGATTAAATTTCCTGTTTTAAAGAATAAGGGAAGGGTTTTTTTGATTTTGGAGTTAAAATCTGAATTTAGGATAACTTCTGTTTGCCCATCTGAAACATTTCCCAATATAATTAGCTTAATTTATTTCCACATGCAGTAATGTTTTCTTAGGATGTGAAGTGGAGGAGGCGCAGGAAAATGTTACGTTGCAGCTTAAAGATGGTAGTTATGTTTCCAAAGATGCTGTTTGTACTCCCTGACAGAATAGTAACTGACCACAGTGAATATCTGTTTTAGTGGTGGTTTTGCTTGCATTTGTACAGCTTCCTTAGAATTAAGTGGTGTCTATTTCTGCCAAATACAAATGCATGTGGGTTTTTTTTGTTGTTATTGTTTCTGTTGTAGACTTGCCCTCAGCCAACTTAAGCAATTACAACATCACCGTGGTGGAAGGAAAGAGCATCACATTGTACTGTGATACAACTGGCGGGCCACCCCCTAATGTGTCCTGGGTGCTCACTAATCTTGTTTCAAACCATGAGGTAAGTTTCATATTAAAATACATGACAGTTCAGAGTCAGGACATACCTGCTAGAGGATGGAACAAAGGCTCATGTACAGCTTCAGTTAGCTTTTTATTAAAAAGACGAAATAAAAAAATTAGTGTTGGGATTACATTTATTTTCAGGTAACTTTAAATCCGGGCTGACTGCCACAGTGCCACACTCGCTCCTCAGGACCCTGGTTTGCACTCTGGTTTTTGGATGTTCACTTGTAAATGAGAGTACTGTAAATTTCTGGAAGTGATGTGTGAATTGGGATACTGAAACACAAGGGCTTTCTTATTATCACTGATACCTGCATACAGAGAATAAATCTAATCTACCCTAATAATGAAAAAAGCTTTGTGTTTTTAATTTTGTTATATTTTCATGCCAAAAGCTTGGGGTGTTGGAATTTGTAAGTATTTTGTAGCTTGTTTAATTTTCCTTCAACAAACAAAGCAACAACAGGAAGCCTTGGAAACTAAGTGGAGGTTTTACTAAAAAGAATGAGAGGTTTTTTTAATGAAGTATGAAGAGGTTTCCTCAATAAAGTCATCTAGGCAGGGGGAATTTTGATTTCTGAGATCTTTGTATTCTGTGTCCCTACTATGCACTCTGTAGATAGAATGATTAAGTTGATAAGGAGAGGCATTAAGCAGATCTTCAAAAAGCAGCTTCTGAACTCTTAAATTGCCATTATTTACACAGTTTTATGGCATTGGCTTTCCTACATTCATGATGGTACAGACTGCCTAAAGCTTCCTGATATGTACAGAGAGCGGGATGTGTACTTCCAAAACTGTTCCTGCAGTGTGGAAGAGACAGGACCTCTGGAGTCTTGTAACCTTTGTGCTTTCTTCCTTGAGGTCATTATATCAGGCCTGTATAGAATTTGACTACCCTGTCTTTCAGCTCTCGTAAGTAAGAGCTCTGCAGAGCTCTAGTTTTATTTTTAAAATTTTCTCTAATCTGCTACCCAAAGGCATCAGTCGTCATCAAGAACAAGATATTAAAACAGTTTGGGGAACATATGCCAATTTTGAGTTATGAGCCAAAACAAATGTGGGATGCTGTTCAAAAAGTGAGATCATCTTGTGTTTTAACCCTCCTGTCTTTGAAACGCCATGGTCAGTTTGCTTCAAGCTTTCCAGAAATATTCTGTCCTTGCATAACTTCATTTTGAGATTTCAGAGGGGCTCATAATATAGGCTAGCTACAACCTTAGCCGTGGAGCACAGTAGTCTTTTCAGTAGCAGAAGAATTGAGTGCCTTTTAAACCTCATTTGCCATTCACAGCTATCCTTCTCTTTTCTGTGAGCGTTGTTTTGGGTTTCCTTTCACATCTCAGTTTCTGCCTCCCTTTTCTTCACCTCCTATGCTGCTTTTGCCTGTTTTCTCTCTCTTTCCTGTTTTACAGAGAGAGGCATTAACAAAAGTTAAAACTAAACTCTAATCCTGCAGAGCTAGTTGTGTGCTCTCAGTTTCTGTGCTGATGTATAATCCGACTGATGTTGGTTAGATTTTTCTTGCTCTAGGTTTCAGCCCTGAGCCTGCAATTGAGCCTCTCTGCTTTCAGTCCATCTTTGAGCACTGCTGACTTCTGGGAGTTGCACACAGAGAAATGTGTAACGGGGTGTTTGCTTTTCCACTCACTTCTCCTAGTGTCCTACTGAAATCAAAGGGACGTTTAACTCAGTGGAGCTAAGGTGTCATCTCGAGGTTCAAAATTCTGGTCCCACAGGACTGTATGCAGGAGCATTCCTGTGTGCCCCCATTGACTACCACTGGAAGTCACTGGGGTTTTACAAATGCAGTGTGTTACTTGTTTGTGTCCTGTGCAGCACTGAGGTGTATGTGTACACTAAGAAAAGTACCTCAAAAGTAGTTTTTAAAAATTATCTTGATTATTGTTTATTTTCTGAATGTGTTTTGGTTCCTTTCCTTTTTAAGAAAATAGTCCTGCATTTTATGAAAAATTTAAGTATGGAAATAGTAGTTATTTGTAGATCAGATGAAGGACCTGATTTAAGAAAGCAAGAGTCTTTAACAACTAGCTACCTTTGCTACCTTTTTTTTTTTTTTTTTGGTAATTCAGCCCTATTTGCTTTATTCAGTGTTGCATAGCTGCATATTCAATATGGCATTTAAGGCTGTAAATGGGCACTGAGCTTTCTAAGAATTGTAAGAATCAAGATTTCTAAACACCATAATTCCTAATTAGCAGGTGCTTAAACACATAAAACAGTACTTGGGGAGTAGCTGAGGTAGCAGAAGGTATGTAATTTTTCATGGAAGGTTTCATGAGAAGAAGTTTTCAAGAGAAATTTGGCTAATGAGGAGGGAGAAGACACATTGTTGTCAAGGTGCAGCAGAGCTCAGAAGGCAGGGTGGGAACAGATGTCTTGTGTAAGTGTAAAGGAAGGAGACAAAAGGAAGAGTAAAGCAAGGATGGAACAGAATATAGGTGGGAAGAAAAAGCTCAAAGGGAGCAGGGATAGACCATAGAAATCGGTCATGAAGTGGAAGAGAAGGATGAGCAAGGGTATGGGTAGAGAAAAAAACGTTTGTGTAGAAGGGGAGAAGTGTGTAAAAAAAAAAAAAAAAGTGAAAGTGACAGGACAGAAAAAGGGTTGAGTACAGTGTTTGTAGCAGAACTTCTGGGGCTTTGAATCCACTGCCACTGCCAGCTACAGTTGGTTCTGTAGGTGTTTTGTGTCTGTTTGGATAAGACACTAAAGCAAGGCTTTGATTAATTGTGGACTGATACAGCTAAAAGGAAGGGAAAATGAAAAGTCCCATTCAGCTGTGGCCAGTGATTCCCTCCCTCTCCCTTGTTCATTATGCTGCGGTTGACACATCCATGTTTCTCTGATTGCTTGTAGAGTGACACAAGTAAGAACCCTGCCTCGCTAACCATAAAGAATGTTTCATCCATGGACAGCGGACTGTGGATTTCCTGCGTAGCAGAGAACATTGTGGGAGAGGACCAAGCCTCTGCTGAGCTCACAGTATTCTGTACGTACACAGGCCTCCATGCAGCTCCCGAGGCCAAACTGCACTGGCAGCCACTGTTTTGAGTATAAGTATTTTTTGGGTACGCAGGTTGTTGAAACAAAAACCCTTAAGGCATCTGATCTATCTACTACAGTTAATTCTGGGAGTGGCCCAACCAGCAGTTGCTGTATTTATCTTTTTCAGCCCTGCATTCCTCAAAAAATGTATTTCTAAATGCTTTATCTTCCAGTTAGAATGATCTGTAAGTAAAGGTCTGAAACCCAGAATACTCAATGGCACTGTCAGTGTGGGAAGTTTTGTAATGGTGTGCATGTACATGCATACTGTCTTAGGAATTAAGAAGTGTGAACACATCAAAAGGCTCATAGGTTTAATTATAAGACACTATGAATGTTTACATTTTTGTTACCTAAAGCAACAACTTCTTTGTTCAAAAAATAACACACACTTGCAACATTTGTACTGCCAGATGTAAATTTATTTGTCATAGCTTTGAATAATATACTTATTTGTCTGGGCCAAGGAAGAGGGAAGGGACATGTAGTGTAGAGGCACTAGATTTTTAGATCTAAGTTCCAGCCTTAATTCATTTTACGTGAACTAGACAGCATGTTTTCACAAGTTGCAACCCTCTGTTTAATTGAAGATGGGAATGGACCACTTTGTAGATGGCAAAGTTTGTTCAGCATGTGCTCATGACAGAGTAAACTAGAAAAATCACTGTAGATGTAGGTTTGTAGGTTGAAATGGGATATGTAATAGCTATGGGAAGGGACATAAACCAGAAATGTTTGAACGAGGTAAATGAGGTTCTGAGCTTGGCACTTTTATGAGTGATAAAAGGGAATATAACTAGATGAAATTGGATGCAGTTAAGAATAAGTATCAAGGAAAATTTCCCAATAGTGAAATAATGGGCAAGGTGTTGGAATAATCTCCTGAGGGAAACAGAACAAATCTGTAAACTTGAGGCATTTAGCAGGTTTGAAAAAAGAATGAGAAAATGTGTAGTAGAAAACCGTCTTTCCCTGACAGAAGAATCCAGGGAATTAAGTCATCTGTTCTGGCTTTGATTCTGTGAAGAAAATAATCTGAAAGTTTGGATTCCTAGCTGAATATATTTCCAGCACTACTTGCTTTTGGCCAACTTTTAAATATTTTCAATACTGTTGTGTTCCTTCAGCCCTCCTCTGCACCGTTTTTTCAGCAGAGTAAAGCTAAGATGTCTCTCTCCCCCTTCTCAGTGATCCAGCGACTGAATTTCCCACACCTTACAGGGTTTAAGTGATTTAACGGGTGTTCAGTCTTTGCCTGAAACTAGGTGGGGTTTTTTTCTTTATAAAGAAGGGCTTCATTTCAGTTGTGAGTATAGTATCCTAGGCAGAGCAGGTGGGTATCCTCCAAATAGGTATAATTCCTACTAATAACATACTTTCATACTGATGAATGAAAAATACTTCACTGATAACTTTGTGAGGAGGGAGGGAAGGGAGGAAAGACATGTTCAGAACATTCTGATGTTCTTCACTCTTTTTTCCAATATAGTTGCACCAAATATCACATTTATTGAATCTCCAACCCCGGACCACCACTGGTGTATTCCATTCACTGTGAAAGGGAACCCTAAGCCCACACTGCAGTGGTTCTATGAAGGGGCTATACTGAATGAGTCTGAATACATCTGTACTAAAATACATGTTATCAATCAAAGTGAATACCATGGCTGCCTTCAGCTGGACAATCCTACCCACCTGAATAATGGTGCTTATACCTTACTGGCAAAGAACGAGTATGGAGAGGATGAAAAGCGGGTTGATGCTCATTTCATGTCAGTTCCTGGAGATGGTGAGTATAATTTTTTTAATTTGTTTTTTAATGTTAGCAATTGCAAATTGATGAGAGGGTGGAGGCAGTTCATCTGGCCAGTTTAGCTCTTTTGGAGAAAACTTTTTTTATGCTTTTTATTTTTTCCCCTGTCTGAATGAATGTCTTCAAGATTAGTTGTAACATAACATTTTTCTTGAGCCTATTCTTCTTGTTTATTGCTTCTCAAGGGAGGCCATGCTAGTGCTCTGTAGATCTTCCCTTTGAGTAACCATCCACAGTGCCAGCTAAGCCTAGTAAAAGGTTGCTGTTTCTGAAGTGTTTTCTCAAGCCTCAGTTCTGATCCTGAAAAGCACTGAGTGCCAGCCCAGCCACTCTCTAAGTTTTCCACACTGCATATGAATGCAACTAGGCAGTATCCAAGGACGTGGGGGATGCCTATGTGGCATTTAGTGCCTTGTTGCAAAGTCAATAGTGCAGCCTAGTGAGTTGATGGTAATATGTTGTTTAGGGCACCAGAGGGAGCTGAAGAGAAAACAAGTAACCCAGAGGCAGGATGGACAAGGTCTTAGGTCCTCACAGGCATTTCGATGTCCAATTCCCATTGGTTTCCGTGGAGGTTGGGCACCTCCATGCTCAGGATGGTTGCTGCTAAATATATGCATATTCAGTTGCTCTAAAGACTCCGCCTCAGCCCTCCTAAATGTGTGAGCAGGCTCAAGGTGGACTAACTCATTGAACTGCGGGGACTACTGTAAGTGATTGATGTTCACCGTGGTTTGATCTTTCCCCACATCTTCAAAACCACATGTGAGGTGTCTGTAAGAGTAAGAAGGCATACATGTAAGCATATTGCTGTATGTGGAAAAAACTCTGAGTGGATCTTGCACAGCTGGAGTGGAAATAAAAGCATGTTTTTTCCCAAATAATTGCACAGTCATATCTGAAAATATGAACATGTGTTGTACCTTTGGCTTTTTAGCCTCAGGATATAAATAGCTGCCTTCTTTTTTCAAACAGCAGTGTGCAGCGCTAATGTTATCTGGCAGAAAAAAAAGGGAATATTTACATTCTCTTTCCTACGTTGCAGGCTACAGACAGTAAAAATATGGTCTGTATTTAATGTTTTTCCCTATCAGCTCAGTCTGCTGTGGGGAGAGAGATGGCAGGTCTTCTGCTTTCCCACCCTTAGAAGGAGATGGTGAGGAGGTGACACAACCAGGCTTTATTTACTCTTGCTGTCCTTAGGCCTCCTCTCCCCTCTTTTTTTTTCTCTGGAGTTCTTCCTTAAATAGACTCATTACAGAAGCATGCCATGGTTTCAGCTACTGGCATCCTCTAATACTGCATTATAACAGTTCAGTAAAAGAGTTCACCTCATAGATGTTCTGTGTACAATGGAAGTTCTCTTACACCCTGATTATTTAACATGAATCTGGCTTCACTTTCTTAACAGAGTAACAGTTCCTCTAATACATTTAGGTGTCACTTTTACTATTCTGTTTTTCCTTTACGCTTGTCCCCTGTACATTGACAATTTCCCAGCTGTGGCCTTTTAAATCAGTAATTAGAATGGTAGGTATCCTCCAAGTTAGAAAGACAGCATTATTTATTTTTCCATCCTCTTTTTACTCATAAGGAATATAAGTCTCCCAAGATAATCTGTGCTGTGTTCCTTAAGCATTTCCCAAGCTCTGTGGTGCGTTAAGCTTCACAAAAAAGAATATAGAGGAAACTGGTTTATGTATTGACAGGATGTAACTGCATTAGAAATCAGTTCATGAATAGTGGATGGCATCAAACCGGCCTTAAAAATTAACAACAGGGAAAATTGCTTATGTACTTAGCCTCCTCAATATTGTTTTTATTAGTGGGGCTTTTTCCTATAAGTGTCATGGCATTCAGCTTTGGAAAACGTCACAAGATTGTTGTCTCCTCCACTAAAGCTGGCGTAAAAGCAAATGTTAAAAAACTAGAATCCTCTGTGCATTGTATTACAATTTTTGTTTTAAACTATTACTATTTAAAGCACTGTCAGGCTTTTTCAAACCCTTAAAAGGCTTTTTCAGTGCTATCGTTACTGTGTAGTTTCTTCTTTTGGCCCACAGATTCTACAATGAAGCATAAAGATTAAGGCCCACGCCCTGGTATTATGTTCATTTCCATGCCTTCATGACTGAATTAAATACCAGTCCTGATGTTTCATGGGGTGGGGTATACTCACTGAGCTTTAAACTGATTCTCTGGTTATTGCATCACTTACAGGCAAATGATCTGAAGGTAAAAACAAAGAAAATTTAGAAAAAAAAACGCCTCACCTATAATCCATATGTCTACCTAGATTAAATACAACTAAGTCTGAAGCACGTTCTATCATCAACAGTGTAATACTCCACTTTAAGAGTTGCATAAAACATAAAGAAGACACGATTTGTGCTAAGATGCTCTCAACTTCCAGCATGCTCCTTGCAGAACATTTTTCACTGGTCTGAGGGTGCAGGCATAAAGGAGAGGAAAGCATGTACCACAGTGGGAGTTGGATTGACTTAATGATAACACAGTTAATGTTGTAAATTAAGACTTTGCTTTAAATACGAAGGCCTGGAAGAATAAATTTCATACTCTATTAGCTAGATTTTTAACTAGCTTTAATCTGCTAAAGTTCTTGGATTCCTGTGAAGCTCTTCTTGCTGAGGATGACTTGATTATTTGAGACTACACTGCAGCAAACCAAGCAAGAGATGTTCATGTTTTATTCTGGAGGATGTTCTCTAGTTGATCCAAAACAGCTCATGAATGTGGGAGAGATTTTTACTGGTAATAAGTGTTTTTAACTAAGCTTATTCATCTACCAGCTCTCTACTCTAAAGCTCAGCTGAAGGAATCCAAGTAACATAGTATGTTGTAAAAGATTATGTTAAATATACCTTAGAAGTAGCATCTTGCTTGTACAGCATAACAACATGGGGCTGTTTTGCAGAAGTATGTTTTTGGATTGAGTCTTTTGCTGCTGCTTTATTTTGAAAATGTCAACTTTATAAAGAAAGAAGCAAGCAAACCAAGTGTAGTTGATGTAGTTTATAAAGATGAGTGAATAGGATAAGTCTCTTAATAGTTTATTTACACAACAACCTGTTCTAACGGGGACCAAAACAACAATGCTATTCTGTCTTTTCCTTAAAAATAATTGTGTGTAAACATGCTAAATTACTGTGGTGAAGTTTAATATTAAAATAGCTTCAACTGATGTTTTGATGATTGAGTAGATATGTTTTTATGTAGGGAATACTAAATAGAAATTTGGGGTTTTTCTAGCATCTTGATTTTTGCAACTTTTTTTGATGTGAATTATTTAGTTATATAAAAGCTATTTGAATGGCATTGGTGACTTCCTAGTTTATATCCCTAGCAGAAATTAGGGGTTAAACTAATCTGATTACTTTATCCCAATTCCAGTAAACAGTAACAAAAATGCTGCCATTTAACTCAGGAATACAGGCCTGGGAATTTTTTTTCTTGTTTTTTTTTTCCCCCCTTCATATTACAGAACGTAAATTAGAAATACTGTCTTTCAGCAGTTTTATACTGGAAGAACTGAATACATGAACTTTTATGGACAGAAAACCCCTGTCAGAAGTTGCTCGAGGACAGACAGTACAAGCATTTTTCACTTGTTATTTATTTCTGCAGATTGACATGACGGTTCTTACAGAGTCTGTTAACCTATATCTCTGGATACTAGAGTATCTTCAAATGCATTTAAAAATAAACCTAATTGTCTGCTGCCATTCTGCAAATAGATTGCAACTCTTTAGATTTTTCAGCATAGATTCTCACACTGTTGACATAAGCAGAAACAATGGTGTTCTGGTCATACTTCACAGTGGCTTTATGCCACAGTAATGCCACTGCTATGGATTTACTGTACAGTACTATAAACAGAATTATGCCTTTTGAAGCTTGATTCATCTTCAGAGATTTTAACTTCCTGTTAATTTTATTTCCAAACCAACAAAAAGAAAGAGTAAAAATATGGAAGAGGTGATTAGGAACCTGCTACATAAGCTATGCTATAAATATGTTATAGACCAGAAGGAATGGGTGTGTTGAAATATAACACGTGTCTTTCAAAGCGTGAATAGTCTAATAGTACGCTAATTTCAGTGGGCGTTCTGTGCATTATACTCATATATGTGCTCAGCCTTACATATGTGCAGTAATTAGAAAAAGCTGCAAACTGGAACAAAGAAAATGTAGAAAAAGTGTAGACTAGACGGGTATCCATTTGCTTGTGTAAAGGCTGGCTTCCGAGACATCTGACTTTTGGTAAGAGTTCTGTCTGTGTATCAGCCATGCAGCTGGCTTCTTGGAAGCATCCTTTTACAGACTGAATGAAATGGGGCTGCTTAGGTCATTGCTACCTCTAGCCCATAACTTGCCAGCTCACAGCTAAATCGGTTTGCTCTCATGGTGATTTAATAGCAAAATTTTTTGACCAGGTGAAAATCAGTGATTGCTAATGCTCACTGAAGTCTGCTTCCACTCAAGGTCAGGGAGAATTTTACCACTGATTTTTCAAAAGGAATAGTAATTGTTTCACTTATTCCAGGTATACATTAAGAATAGAAAGCAGAATCTTGCTGGTTGGGAAATACACCTGCCTTTGCCAGAGCTAGTGGCCTGTGCATTAGCTGTTTCACATGAAGCAAAATATTAAGCTTTGGGATAGCTCTAAAATGGTTGTAAATGTAATCTGATAAACAGATACTGCAATATATTGATGTTGCTTTGCATTTGTGTAGGTACTGATCATTGCTATTGCAAATAACATGTCAACTCTTAAAAAAAATCCTAAAGAAACCGTTACTCTTCAGCATTTCCAATCTACTTACAAAGGCTTTTTTTTTTTTTTTTTTTCTCTTCTCTCTTCTCCATGTACAGGTAGTGGCCCAATTGAAGATCCAGACATTTATGGTATATATTTGATTTCCTTTTTTCTTTTCTTTCAATGATAGAAATGAAGGAACTGAAACCATTAAAAGATTGAATGTCAGGCTCAGTTAAATTGAAATGGCATTTATTATAACACAATTCTAAAAGGTACTTTGTTTTTTTGGTTCTTCTCCTGCCTTATAGTATTTAAGATAAATGAGGGCAATATGACATATTACTTACTCTGCTGCTTTTGATTCACGTTAGAAGAAGCATAAATCCACTGCTACAAATGGTTGCAGTTGATCCTGTAGGATGACAGCTGTTTGATGTAGCTCACAAGCATGAGATTTTGTGAACCTTTTGGAGCCATTTCTTGGAGGAAAGAGAGTTCGTGATTTCTCCTTATATAACTTAATTTATTTTTTCAGGAATGATTCCACACTTGTTTTGCCTCCAAAAATGTACCCCTAAATCCCACTTAAAAATGAGGTTGGCACAAGTAAGTTTTCCTGTAGGCAATTTATTGTGCTCTGTCCGCTCATGGGTACCTTCCCTTAATCTCTCTTGCATAAGCAGACCATCAACTTAGTGATATCTGAGTGTGCGCCAGAAGATTTGATGACACAGTGTTCACATTAGTTTTTTAGTTAGGCGAAATGTTTTGGTCTGTGCCTAGTGAAAGCCAGTGTGCACTAGAATAGAAGCTGCAGAATGAAGAGCAACTGGCTAGTTTTACATAATACTTCTGGCATACTTCTGGTGAGTAGGAAAATCCATCCTAACCAATGTACCCAAAACCCCTTTACCTTCCAGCAGAAGCTGGATCCTGTTTGGAGTACTTTTTTATTTGGATGAAATGGCCTATCACTCAAGTTTCCTTAAGCTGATTTAAATGTTATTGCTTTGATTCCATTCCATGTCATTAAACTTTAGCAAATGTGCAATTGAAGCATCGATTTGGCTTTAAGCATTTAGAAATACTAAAGGATAGCTTCCCCTCTTTATCTTTCCAAATTCCTTTTTGGGAGGGGGGGGGTTGGGGGGGGTGGGAAGGTGCTGATGGTTTGCGCAATTTCTTACGTGTGTTCTGTTACATAAGCTGTATGCATGAAGATTTTGATTCTAGGCTGTTTATCAGGGTCCTGATGCCTGTGTATGGCTTTAACCATGTGAGTGCTGTGCTTCGATTGTCTTGGGTAGGTTTCTGCTGAGATGTGCACTTCAAGTTGTGCTGGTGCATCACAGCCTGCACGACCTAGTCCTGAATGATGAAAGCAGCCTTCCTTTTTATTCCTGGCTTTTCTTTCTGCTGTTTGAAACTGCTGTCTTTGATCTTTGTTTCAGTGACTCAGTGCTTGCTTTGAGAAAGACTTCGCAGTCCAAAGTGTTTCCCTAATTAGGCCAAATTCACAAGTCCAGTTAGTGAGGTGAATAAATGAGGCCGTCTGGAAAGTTGAGGAACCGATACACTTCTTTGGAAAACCACTGCCTGCATGGCTGACAGTGGGACCCCTGGGATGAGCTTCCCCCAGAAACCAAGCAGTTTTCCTGACTTTTTTTTCAGGCCACTCTATCTTTATGCTAACCTGTTTACCCAAAACTTAAGACTATGTTGGAAGGAAGATTTAAAGCACACACTCCCTGCCCCCTCAGGCTTCCCTTTAAAATGCATTTTTCAGAGCCCTGTGCTAATCATGTTGCAAATATAACAGGTAAAAATGGTGGCAGAGTATTTGATCCTGCTGGGCACTGGGACTAGCTCTCTGTCAGTCAGTTGGCTACAGTTAAAGTTAATGGGAGCTGCAAGGTACTTCCCAGCAAGTGTTGGGGTGCTGCAGGTCTGGGGGCTCCCCGTGGCTGTCTATCAGGGCAGGGCCTGGCAGGCAGGGCCATCCCATCAGCAGGGCTCATGGCCAGGCAGGGCTGGGAGGTGAGGAGATGGAGATGGAGGCAACAGAGGGCAGGGGACCCTGGCCTCGAGCACCCCTGTGCATGGAGTAAAGCCCTTCATAGCTGGGTTGGTCTCTCCCTTGGGAATTGACCTTCTGTGTCTCGCACTCCATGTGAGGTCATTTCCAAACTTTTTCCATTAAGTGTTTTGAGCATACCATGGGAAACAGGAGAACTGATGAGGTTGCAGCAGGCTGCGTGACATCGTGCTTGGTGGGGGGAGTCCTGGCTGCACGGGGCGCTCTGCCTGCTGCAAGCACAGAGCGGTCGCTCGTGCGTCCGGCTCACCTGGCAGAAAAGGCAGAGGGGAGAGACTGTCCTGATCCCCTCTGGGAAGAAACTGAGAGAAACAAAGTGACTCACCCCAGGGCTGAGCAGGAAATAAAATGCAAAGCCAGTTTCTTTGGTTCCAAGTTCACATCTTTGTGCCACGCTGCTGCTTCTAATGTGGTTGTAAGCATGAGGGGAGGCAACACGGCCCATATCACCTGACTCCCCAGAGGACTGTGCAGAGTGCCCCCCCGGTGCTGGTGCGACAGTGCTCCTGTCTGTACCCCAGCTGCTGCGCGCCTTGTTTGGGAAATGGCTGTAAAACACTGCCTGGCCTCGGCTGCCTTCAGCCGCAGTTGGCATAGTTGCAGGTGGCTGCATGAGGTACATGGCAGCAGAGGACCTGGCCCTGAAGTGATGCGAGTCCCACATGGTGTGTATCAAGAGGCATGACCCTGTGTGAATCAGAGTGCGCCATGTCTATGTTAGGATTTTATAGGGAAGTGAACAGGAATTTGTTTAACTCAGAATCTCCCAGTTTTGGCTGGATAGCTGTTGCACGTGTTTTCCTTGCCTGGCTCACCCATTTCAAGAGGCTTTGAAGATCTGGCACTAGTTCAAACGCAAGCGCTTCACAGTTACACAGGGTGGAATGGCAACGCAACACTGGCGTACTGACATGGCCTACTTTAGTTCTTGTCCATTTTAATATAAAAGAGCGTTCAGAGGATTTACAGACCAGACCTGAAACTGCACAGTTCTCTTCGGTCCTTCAGGGTGTGATTTCCAGTAGCTTAGTGAAGATGCAAGCATAAACAGAACTGCAAATAACATTGGCTTTTGCTCACCATTATTTACGGGCAAAATTAAGAGCAAAAAAATTTCCCTCTTGCAAGTTCATATTACAGAGCCAGAGCTTTTTGAAGATTTTCCCAGCTAATTATAAAGGAAGTGCAATCTGGTAGGCTGAGATACTTGTTACAAAGCGGGCTCTGCCTGCAAATGGATGAAGCAGCAGTCTCCTCCTTTGCTGCGGCCAAGCATGCAGTTGCACTGGCAGATGGTCTGGTCTGCCCAGACCCTTGTCCAAGTGTCCAGGCTGCTTGCACAGGCGAGCCATTCAGGCAGGGCTTGTGCTGCCCCGAGTAAGGAGTGCTGTTCGTTTGCCTTTTGCTGCTGTTCTCACTGTGCTGAGTAGGAAGCTATAGGCATAGAGATGGCAGTGCTGCGTTGGAGAATTCAAATGGTAAAAAAACAGGAAATTAAATTTTGTTTCTCGTGAAGCTCTGTATCCTTAATATGTATTTTGGCTTGGAAGAGCGCTATCCTTCGGTATGGATGGTGTGGAGCCAAAATGGACTACGTGAGCTGATTAGACAACCTGACTGTACTGACTGTAGCACTGATACCAGAGGTAGCTGCATAGCTTCATATACCAAAAAATCTGCAGCCTGCTGAGTGCTTTGCAGAAAGCAAATGTGTTTGTGCATGCATGAAGATCAAAAGCCCAGTGCAGCTTGTTGCTAGCATTGCCAGCTGAGCTCTCCAAAATGGCCTTGGGAGCTAAAGAAGATAAACTCTGCAGAGGCACAGGCCCTCCCTGCCCTTGCTCAGCAGCAGCTCAGGAGTCAGAAGAGTTCCTGCGTCTGTAGTTAGTGAGAGCTATGCCTCTGCGCTCTGCATTTTCAAATTCACAGTTAAAATTTCATCTGTAGGCTTATGGCACTGATTTTAATTGAAACATGTAAAGAAATACGCAGTTAATTGCAAATTTAAATTACAATGCTGGAGGTGCATTTTGTAACAGATGCAGTTATTGCCCTTGTTTGTTTCTTTCATCTGTACACACTGTGGCCATGAAATTGAAATGTTATGTGTATTTCCAGATGTAATCATAAAATATATGCGTTTTTTATTTTAATGCATGTTTCTTTAAGTTCACATGTGTATTATTAATTCTTTTTATCTCATTTGAATAGTTTTGGCAGGAAACATGGACTGTAAATATCTGTGTTTCATTTTAAAATAATTATAAATAATTAAGCCATGTTCATTCTTTTTGATGGTTCTCGATTCACCCCCGCAGACTGTCAGTGGAATTGTTTTGATAAATTTCTTCATAGCCTCTCAAGCGCCTAATTTTTTAAAGGTTTACCTGTATGACTGTTTGTAATGCTAGACTGTAGCCTCGGAGCATACAACGGTATTTTTTATTATTTTTTTAAACAAAGGAAAACAGCTATTTCACATTTAATAGCAATAAACTAGTTAGGAACCCATCTGCCAAGTTCTTCGCAGCTAAATGGAAGTCCCCAAGCTAATTTCTGAGATTGTCCTATCTTTGGCTGAATACAAGGCTGGAGAAGTTCAGTGTAGAGGGCAGTCTTTCATTTTTAATGGGAAGTCAGAAGTGCATAAAAATAGCTTTATGGATGGAGTGCTTATTTAACTCTAGTTTTTCCAGTAGAGATACACATTATGGTGTAGACCACTTCTCTTTTTAAGTTGTATTAGTCACAACACATTTGTTTGATTATCTGCCACAGGGATCCCCCCCCAAAATGTTCCAGCTACATTAGCAATTATGTATTGTTTCCAAAGAGCTTAGAGTCCTGAGAGTTGTTAGCAGCCTTACTGTCTTACAGAGCAGAAATAATAAAGACAACCCTTTCCCCTCTAAGGTTACGGAATTATAAAAGCAACCTTTTTTCCTTTCCTAAGAGTATGAAACCACGCCTAATGATCTTGGAGGCACCACAAATAACAGTAATCAAATCACTTCTACAGATGTTTCCAACAAAGAGAATGAAGATAGCATCACTGTAAGTATATACATTGTTTCCTGAACTGTAATCTTGGCGGGCTTTCTGGCTATACAACTCCCAAAAATGTGGAGATTGTAATGGGACCCTGAGCTACCAGAACTCTGGAGCTATTACTGTGTTGTGATCAAAACTCAGAAAAAAAACAGGAAAAAAAAGAAAATCAATGCTCCCCACTCTTGCCCTCTCCCCATTTTTTGAAAGAGTGAATCACTTTTCAGTCCAAGTAAAATCGCTAGTTATTTTGTTTCAGCTTTTCCAAACAACTAACTGTAATTTTTCAGCCTAAGACTTTGCTTCTAATTTTAGCCAAGGAGAGCAACTCTTTATTTACAAAACAAAGACATCCAAGGTAATTTGAAGATTGTTGTTTGAATTCCAGTCCTGGAGTCAGCTCCTGCTTACAGAGAGGATGTACTGCAATGAACTTTTAAATTCTAATTGTATGTTTTAAAAACATGATTTCATGTAGGTTTTTGATCAAATAATTTGTAGTGGATTTTAGTCTAAGTAGCTGAATTGGTGGGCCTCCTCCTTTGCTGCCTTGCCTCTCATGCTTTCCGGAACCAAACTGTTGCAGATGGGAAGTGGGTGGCTAGCCTGGTTGATACGGCAGCCTCCCTGCATCAGTGACTCCGTAAAGGAGCAGGCGGTGGAGAGCATTGTGCAGTTCATGAACCAGAGAGCAGACTGTGAGCTGGGACACTGTGCTGAAAAAGTGGGAGGATCCCAGACAGCCTTATTTCCTCTGATGACAGAATCACTGAACATCTGAGGTTGGAAAGGACCTCTGGGAATCCTCTTGTCCAATCCCACCTGTTTAAAGCAGGGCCAGCGTGGTTGCTCAAGGTTGTGTCCACTGTGGTTTTGATTTCTCCAGGGATGGAGACTCCACAGCTGCTCCAGGCAATCTGTACCAGCGTTCAACCACCCTCACAGTAAAAATGTTTTTCCTACGTTCTTTTCTTACGTGTTTTCTTATAACATGCCACTCTGCTGAAAAGGAAAGGGGTGATGTGCGCTCCCTCCCACCTGCCTTGAATGTGTAGGCTGTTGAAAAAGTTGTTCTCAGTGGTGTCTGAATCTCTGTTCTCTGCAGGATGGAATAAACCTCAACAAGTGGCTGTTTTCTGTACTCTTTGATCTGAGTGCAAATGTTTTCCCAGCTGAAATGAATCTCTTTACCTAACTGGGTTAATCTGAATGTATGCTGAATGTCTTTGATGGTAGTTCATGAGAACAAAACAAGCAGATCTGTTTGTGTCCTCTTTTTTTTTAGGTGTATGTTGTGGTGGGAATTGCAGCACTGGTGTGCACTGGCTTAGTGATAATGCTCATTATTCTGAAGTTTGGAAGGCACTCTAAGTTTGGGATGAAAGGTAAGCAGGGCTGCTTTTTATACCTCCCATAATTGTTGTGGGTTGTATGAGCTGATACTGTAGGCTTCTGCACTGAGAGTCAAAATAACTAGATTAACTGCCATCACATTTAGTGTTTTGCTTATTCATCAGGTAAGTAAGGGCAGAGCTAGATGTAGACAGAGTGTAGAATTTTGGATCAAACTCTTCTTTTCTTATGACAAATCCCATTTCTCTCCCTTCTGCTGCAAAGCCCCCTGGGACTCTTCCTGGAGTAAAATACTACTTGAGTCGGTATAGGTAGGAAGAAGATAAGAAATGAAATTTATTCTGATAAGAGTTTAATTACAACAATTTGGTGAGAATCTATGCTGTGTGTAAGAGGTAGTTCAGACCATACTACAAATGTCACGTTAAGGTGTTAGATTCAGGGGGAAATAATGGCAGGAGCAGAAGGTGCATTTGCACTGGATCCTGTTGTGCTGATGCTTTCTGACAGATGCATTTTCATGAGCTTCTCTTTGTATCTTGCGAAGTAGTAGCTGGAGAGAATGGCAAGTGCTCATGTCCCTGTGGAAGGGGGAAATCACAGCCCGTCCATTTATTCATTTATTTATTTTACAGCCAGGTGGAGGTATGTGTAAAACAGAAGTACCTGCAACAACCACATTACCATACTATTTTCCTGATATCATCAGTCTGTGTCTGACGATGTGGGTGAAATTGTATTAAAAGAAAAAAAAACCAACACTTGCTCTCTTGTTGGGAGGACTAGAAGGTGCTTTGCTGTGTGCTAAAAGAGACAAGCTTTTGTTCTTAAAATGTGTAGTTGAGGGTCTGTGGAGAGAGTGGTAAGTAATCTTTTGGCAGGCTCCTTTTACCCACATGTCCTTCCTCTCAGCTGTGCTTATGACATAGTACCCATGGAAGTATATTTTGGTAACACTTACTTGCTCTTGATAAGTGCTCTTTTCAGAGATATCTACTGCATATTTTGTGTTTATATATTCTGTTTAGAGGCGAGTTCCTGGAACAAATGAGATTTAAACAGAGCAGAAATGTAGTCAATGCAGATTAGCTTGCTGGGATGGTAACCTTTTCTCTTGCCTCCTTCTGATATAGTCTCTGCTCTTTGGGGTAGCATTAGAAGAGGGCAGTCATTGTGAAAAATCCTGCATGGAGCCAAGCAGGATATTGCTTCAGAGTTTTGACGGAAGACTGGTAAAAACTTCGTGCAACTGAACAACAGTTCAGGGTAAATTTTATTTGTGTCTGAAGCTTTCAGAATTGCATTTAGAGAGCTGAAGTAGGTGGAAGCTAAATGAGAGCAGCGATGAGAAATGTCTGATATTAGCTCTTTAAAGCTTAATGCTTGCTAGATTTTTTCAAAATTGGCATTTTATTTCAACACGACATTATTGGAGGAACTGGGAAGTATGAGGGAGAATGCACAAAGTTGTATTTTGTGTGGTAACATGTTAAGTTACTTTCCAGAAAGTTCCCTAGGTGGTGGTTGCTTTTTAGTATCTTCAGGTACAACTTTTCTCACAAAAATCATGCTCTTGCATGATCACTAAGTTTGACCTCAGTAGTTTTTTGTTGCAGAATTGTTGATGTAGATCATATTTTAGTAATGATACACTTTTGGGGAAATGACTATATGATATTATAAAAAGGCAGCAACCTCATAGATGGTGTTTATTTTATTCTTTAAATTTGACCATTGATGGTTAGGAAGATCAGTAAATGAGTTCACAGTTCAGGTACACTCCTTCAAAAACTAATCACAGGCATGGTGTGTGTGGTAACAGTGAAATGCCACTGTAAGCTACAAATAACTCTGAATGTTTCGTTAGAAAGGAGTGTCCTTCTGTTGTCCCTGAAGTGAACCTCAAACTCCTCCAAAATTAGCGTTCACACCTGAGCTTCATAGTCTGGATCTATCCATAGTCCAAAGTCCCAGAAACACCTGAAATTAGAACACCATATTGATGTGTAATACCCAGACTAATAATAAAATATTACCTGCTCTGAAAAGCCTGCAGCTTAAGTATATATTGAGAATTTGCAAATGAAGGTAAGCAACCTGGGATATTTGGGCATGAGGAAAATAAGGTAAAGGTGAAGAGAAATTTTTTGCAGTCAGTATTGATCAGTACAATACTTTTAAAATGTGTATCTTGGAAATTCTGAACAAAAGGATCAAGCCAGCTACTTGTGAACTCCTTGAGTTGTTCACCATTGAATTCAGTGACAGCAAAATTAGTGCCAGTTTAGCATACAGATATGGTGTTTATAATCGGTGGTTTAATAAACAGTAGGGAAGTGGGACTGAATAAAATATCCAGATTGCCATTAAAAATATTTATAAAACAAGATTAAAAAAGTTTTTATTTTCAAATCTTCCCCCAAATATTAATGAATATTTTGCATTTATATGAAGGAAATTCCTGAGTTAGATCAGGCAGAAATGCACAAAAGGCTGTGCTTCATTTTTCTATTGTCTTGTGAGAGCCTAACACGGTCACCTCAGACACCCTGTCATTAAATGTCTCCCTACCCTTTTTCAGCAAGCAGTTTGGAGAAGAACAAAATAGTTGCTCAGTAACTGGAGCAGTCAAATTGGCACTTAGTGGCATTTTTCATGTAACTGTGTACTAAGAGGGATAAATGTTTCACTGAAAATCAGAAAAAGAAATGTGTAAATAGGCAATCAGCATCCCGTAGGAAACATCTTTATGTAAGGGGTCTTGGTTCACAGCAGGCATCTACAGCTTCTTGAAAATAGTATTGTATGCCTCATGTTTTTATGTGCCAGTTTATCCCATCTTTTGCACGGGCATTGACTGCCCACTTCTTAGACCGTTCCCTTGCTGACTCCGTCTGCGCTTAAAGAGCTTGAGCATGGTTGGAGTGTGGGACTGACAGTGGTAGTGTCCCCAGAAAGAGATGTGGAGCAGGTGGTTGTGTCTGAGCTATGCTGCATCAGAGCTGACCATACTTGGAAGCCCTTCAGCACATGCTGAAGAGCTGCAGAGCCTGCCACAGAGCTCACTTGCCCCTGGTGTCTTCTTTCCATTACTGTACTGAGCAGAAAAGAGTCCAGTTTATGTGATAGGGAGCACCAGGTCCTCTGGGAGCTTCCAGTACTTTGGCAGTACTGATGAATCTCTTTATCAAGGTCTGTTGAAGAGCTGTATAAAAATAACTTACCCTATCTTTTGGCTTCTTTCTCCTTTTTTGTTTATCTAAGGTGAGGGGACAACTTGGGATATGTTAATTTCACTCAGTTATCTTTCCAAATAGGTAAGGAGGACAAGCAAAGTGCTCTTTCACCACCAGTAACAAACCAAAAACATGTTGTTTATGAAGTTCTGAATTCTGGTTGAAGGTGGGTTGCACCATATGAGGCAATTGTTTTAATTCTTGCCTTGCCTCTCTTCACTCTGTCCTTTAGAGCTAGGGGAAATAGCAGGTTCTGATGATTAACTTCAGCAACAGTATTAGTACAGAACTGGTCTGTGATCTGTGCTAGAAGAGACTTAAAATAGAGTTAGCATTAAAAAAAATACTGTTCTTTCTGTTCTACAGAAAAACTCTCCTGTTGTGCTAGACTTTCAGACTTCCATTGCAAAATTCATCAGACTAACTGGTGAAACATAATTCTCTCTATTTCTCTGCTTGTGTACATTTTAAGCACCTTCTTATACAGGGTCTGTTGATAACAGCTTTGTGTGAAAAGCTGCTTTTGGTTGCTTGAATCTGGAGGTGAGGTTTTTACACCGTTGCAAGATGTGGCAGCTTAAATGATAAAAGCTTCTGTTAATTTCTTAAATGTATTCATTAAGATTTGTGGGTTGCTCTTACAAAACACCTTGGCTTGCTTGCTTGCCGGAGGATGTGAAAGTGCTTATGGTGGGAATTCACTGAAGGCTGCCAAGACAGCTCTTATCATTTTGTGTGTATTTCTGACTCCATCTAACCAGCTTATGAAACTGAAAAATAACAAGGGAGCTGGAGTAGAGAGGGCAGGGGAAGGTTTGTGAACTCCCTGCGAGGATTTGTGGAAGAATAATTCTAGTCATATTTTATTCTGACTCCCTTGTTGAAAAATAAATGTAAATAAACAAATAGTTGCAACATAACCAACCTGATACATGGTTTGCAAGTGTTAAGATAGCAGCATGCCACTGAGCATGAATCGAAGTATGGAGGAAACTGATGGAAGATAAATCAGTCGATAAAGTCTGAAATAGCATAATTCAGTTAAAAGGATGAAAATGTATTTGCTGATTTTAACTGTAGTAAATTTTAGTACAGGGTGTCCCTATTCCAGCAACAAAGCAATATCCTTGCTTGCTAGGAAAGCTGGAAGTGGATGGTTATGGACAAGACTATTATCACAGCTGCTTTACTGCAGAGGTAAATGGAGTTTCTGTAGGTCTTACCAAAACCAGGAAGGAGAGAGCGCCCACTCCTTCCCAAAGCAGCGCCTTCTGTTTTTCAAGAAGCTAAGGAATAAGAGTCTGACAGAAGTAGAGGAAAAAATATGTGTACTTAATCCCTTTGGAGTGAGAGGGTTTTTCTGAATGTTTGTATGAAGTTTCTGTCAGTGCTTTGAGCTGTGTGCAGTTAGTGCAAAGGTAGGGGAACAAACTGAGCCTGAAACTCCCATTTTACTTAGGCAGTGCCAGCCATCTTCTCCTGTCTGTGAGCTGGGGTGTCAACGCTTTGGAAGGTGCTTCTCCTTCCTCGAGTACTCTCTGAACTACCTACCATATCTAAACACAAGTCCTGACTATGAATGCTTCGCCCCTTTCACGGTCTTTCAAGTCTGTGCCGTTCAAGATACCAAAGTTTGTCTTTCTCTGATCAGATAATGAGATCAAGTGGGCTGATTTAAGAAAGAAAGCAGTGTCCCTTTTAGGATGAATGTCCCAAAATACTACCTTTCCTTCAAGCCCTTCCTAGTTTGGGCAAGAAACACTGTACAACTGTATAATAAAAGCCTCCTTACAAAGAAATATTACCATTCTGACACAATGCATCTGTGATGACTTAAAGTCTTTAACCCTTATTTACCCAAGGAATCATATTTACATGACTTTAAATACAGTGCTTGTCCAAGTAAGAGTGGAGTGCTTTGCCATTCTGCCTGACCATGACCATTTATTGAGGCTTTTGCATATTTTTTTGGATGTAGCTTTAGGGCCATCAGGAGAAATCTCTTCTGCTTCGTTTGTAAGCATATAGAAAATGGTCATTGTGTTCTCTGCTTTCATACATTTTAATTGACTCCAAATTGTTGTGGGAGAGAGCATGATGGGAAAGGACTTCAAAACAAACCCTGCTTCATTCATATTGGTGATTGAAGAGTTCAGATTTTTGAGAGTTTAGATGATTCTAAGGAAGTGATTTGAAGTACTGATACAGGAAAAGGGAGAACGGTTCTGTTTATTATTAACTCATGTGTTGTCACATGTCTTGCTTAAGCAATTGGGTTGCTTACAGGCTAGGAGAAGAATGAAATGCAGTTAGAATAGAAGAGCATTTACACCTTTTAATTCTAAACCGAGTACAAAAGAAAAGCTTTGCATCTTCAGCAAAGTTCTACAGTTTGACAAATAGATCTAATGTTCAAGTTGGTCTGCAATAAGCTTGCAGTGAGGGCTTCCTGGACAATTTTGCCTTGTTTGCCAGATAATTAAGAAAATCAGGTTGTAGCTTGGGAACATGCTTACTGCTTGACCTTCATGAAATCACTGAGATCCTAAACTTTTTCAGTTTCCATTGTTACCTACAGAAGAAGTGATTTTGTGCTGTGTTGTACCTACCCAAATACTGATTCTGTGGGTGTTGATCCTTTAATGTCTTTAGAACATTTCATTATTTAGTCAATGAGCAGAATATAAAAGAGGGATTAATTCATGTGAGTCAGTGCCGTAAGATAAGATGTAGAAAAAAATGAATGTGCTCAAATTCGCAGTATTTTTAGTGAGTAGACATGTAAAGGCAATGATGATATTGCTCATCTGAACCACACACAAGAAGCTATTTTTATTGTTTGACATTGGCATTCCAGTCCCTGCAGTCATGGGCAGATCGTATGAATTGTCTGTCTCAGGTGCATCACTCATATAATGGGGGCAGTAATATTTACTTATCACATGAACATTTGGAAGGCAAAGTTGTTAATTCTTCCAAGTACCTTACTCTGAAGAAGCAAATTGCTGTAAGTACTTCAAAAAATGAAAGTTCTTATGAACTGATCTGTGAAAGTCATTTTGTGTAAAAGATTTTATAAAGATCTTAAAATATTTAAGCCACTATTCTCTTGTGTTCCAATAAAGAAAAGGGATGTCTCTTAAAGCATTGTTTTGCAGCCATGGCATCCTATCAGAACATACTGTTAGGCATGTCTAGCTTTCCATTGTTATTATTTATACAAAATTTGATCTCTAGGTCTCAGCTTTCTGTTTCTGTCTGCTAATAGGTTTCTGGAGTCTGATCCTAATGTGCAAGGTGTAGGAGAGGAATGTAGCTCTGCTTCTGCAGTAGGAATAAGCCAGTGGACGACATGCCCCATATATAACAAACGACTTAGGGAGACATCTCCAATCTGAAGCTGGGGAGATTTTAATGATGAAATGGTGCATTTGACTATGATCTCCTTTGGTTGCAAAATTCAAACTCAGTTGTAATGATGGAGGCAGAAAAGGAGTTACTAATTTGCTGAGAGCTTTTCATGATTCAGACTACTATACTGATGGATATTATTAACACAAGAAAATTATCTAAGGCCTCACATCTGATACTTGTAAATATATAGGGAAAGCAAGTGTAAACAAGTACCTGTTGTATTCCACTCCTCCTTCCCCCCAAAGAGGTATACAGACAGGTGATGGGAGGAAGGAGTGAACGTCTGGTGTGCATTAAGTGAGATGAACTCAAGAACCAGGGAGATGCTGAGTAGAGGACAGCTTAAAAATGAAATGGAAGGAGACTGAAGAGAAGTGAGACTAATAATGGATGCAGTGAAAATGAGGAGAGCTGAAAATCATAGTTGCCAGGGCTCTACCTGGAT
This sequence comes from Egretta garzetta, assembly GCF_000687185.1. Classification (NCBI taxonomy): domain Eukaryota; kingdom Metazoa; phylum Chordata; class Aves; order Pelecaniformes; family Ardeidae; genus Egretta; species Egretta garzetta. Next base: position 3,971,145 of record NW_009258755.1, read on the forward strand.
ATGGGCTGAGGCTGACAGGAATGGCACAGCTCCTAGACCAAGGTAGTAGCAGAATAGAAGAGTCAGTCTTAAAGGTGTAAACTGCAGAGATTCAACCCCGCATTCAGTCTACATCCACATCTGCTTACTGAGTCTTTATTTTACAGACCCTACAGTTTCTCTTTTAGGTTCTTATGTGCAAAGGGTGAACACTCACCTGCTTTTGTGCAAACTGTTGCCCAAATGTGGGTCTTGCTGTTTTGGGAATGCATTAGTTTGTAAGAAGAGAATTTTGGAGAATTTTAGAGAGAAATGAGACTGGATGTAGGAGGAAATATGAGGATGAGAGGAATGGGAGGTGGGGGAGAAGGTTGATCATAATATTTAATTGATAACCTGTAATCAGAATGAAATCAGGCATAAAGATAGGTTGGAAGATGTATTCAAATGGGAGGAGTGAATAGGAACAAAGAAAAAGACAAAGAATAGCAAAGCCATCTTATGTTATTTATTTATTTATTTTTGAATTCTCCAATGCTTTAAGCGCCATATACCACAAAGTGTATGTGTGCTTGATTTTAATCACTGTTTGAGGAAACGTTGAGGCTAGATGATGCTAGAAAACTAGATCCTAAAACCCAAGCAGTTCTTAAACAAGACGGGTGGGAACATGAATAGTAGATAAATAGAAAGTATTCCTGGTAGAGATGAGGTCTACTGTATGATCTCCAGCTAGGAGAAAGGCTATTGTGTAAGGGGCTGCCAGCAGAGGCACTCTTGGAAGTTGCTCCTGGAAACTGGCACAGGTTGTACTGACTTGCCACAGAACAGCTGAAACTGGTGGGCACTCGGAGGGTGTCTAGTCCAACCCCCTGCTCAAAGCAGGGTGAGCTACTGCAGGTTGCTCTGGGCTGTGGCCAGCTAGGACTGAATACCTCCAAGGGTGCAGACTCCACAACCTCTCTGGGCAATGTGTGCCAGTGTTCAATCAATCACCCTTACAGTACAGGGTTTTTTTCCTTATGTTTGAATTAAATTTTCTCTATTTCAGTTTGTGCCCATTGCTGCTTGTCCTGTCACTGGATGTGTTGACCCACTGCAGAGGAACAAAAAAGGGGTACATAAAGGTGGCATGTGGACAAAGACACTTTCTGAGCTGTTCTGTGTTGCCTTTGAATATTGGCTTAATTGTGGAGACAAGGAAATACTGGATGGTTACAGTAGACCGCATGCTATTTACAGTACAGCGACATCTTTTTCAGGGAAATTATTTGGCTCAAGTAGTGAGTCTCAGTTGAGTAACACCACTGGGGATTACAAGTATATGTTGCTTAGGACTTTGCGCCACTCCTTTTATAATACCTATCAGATTTTATGTGAGTTTCCTTCCATTTGTGTTCCTCAGCTTTCAAAGACTGATGTAGGATTCCTCCTCTGATTGAGTTGCATTGGTTTCTGTTAACAGCTCTGAAGTTTTGACCTTTTTTTTTTTCTCTTTTTTCCTGAGCTTGGGACAAACCATATGCTTGTCCTGAACAGTAGGTAATACGGTTACTCTACTTCATGAAGTTCTGTTTTTAAATACCTGGCCACGTTAGCTACATACCAATTCTGTTAGCAGATGCTGAGATCTTAGTACAGTTGGAGTGCCCTTTTTGTGTTTCGTACCTGTAAAATCATTCAGTACTGAATTTTGCACAACAGGGGGAAGATTCACCATGGGCTTAGAGCCTGGCTGGCACAGAGCACTGTGCTGTAGCTCTCCTCACAGCTGTTGTCGTTCTGCTTCCCACAGCAGAGCCATGTCTTTTAAAGTAGCATGTACGGAATTACAAAAAATGAAGACTTGTTTAAGTATGTTCCAGGCAAATGTGTCTGTCTAAAAAGGCCCCACAAACAAAAACTGCTCAGAGATTGGATATGTCTGATGCTTATTTGAACTTTCCCCAAATCAGGCAAACTGCTTGTTCTTTCCTGCCCGATTTTGCAAAAACATACAGGAGTAACCTTTTATCAACAGCTTCCTTTAATGCTTCTGAAGATGCCTTTGTTTTGTTTGTACAGTCTCATGGTGTTACACTCTTTGGATCTGAATATTTGGAAAAAACATCAAGAATAGATTTTTTTATTCCAGATTCATGCCGTTTCTTCTTTCAGAATGATCAAGAAGTGCTGTAAAGCCATTATTGTAGCAATGCTGTTGCTGCTTAAGAAGAAATGAGACAGTAGAAAAGTTTGCAGGAATTAAGAAATATTATCACAAAAGGTAGCCAAGCTGCTTGCATTTCTAGTAAAAGGAACACTTTAGGTTTTGTTTCAGTTCTGGGCAAAAGTTCAAATAAGATTGCTTTATTTGAATGAATGGGTCCTTTTTATATCTCTTTTTCTCACATACCCCACTCCGACGCATGTTTTTCATCTCCCAGGATGTCCACAACCTGGTAGCAACTTTGTATATTGGCTGTTGATGCAGCCCCACCACTGCAGTCCATGAATTCCCCAAGGTGTTTTCTTTATTGGTAGATGAAAACACTTCTTCCTAGTGACTCATAGCTGTTCTCAGCTGTTCTCTAACTGGAGACACTGTACCTCCTCAGTGCTTCCTCACTGCTGCGATGTTAAGTGTGCTTCTCTGCCTCACAGTGTATACTGTTTTAGCCTTTCACATTTATTTATTTGAAACATTAGGGCTATATTCAGTCCTCAGCCTGGATGATAATCCAGTGCAAGGATCAGAATACTATATTATAAATAATGCCTTTTTTCCCCATAAATGAGAAATGGGAATGGTCTTCTCTGTTTCCAGGTAGCTTTTTGTGCTGCCCTCAAAGCCCATTTTCTCCTAACACCTGTTCTGTATCCTACATAAAAATCAGAATTGCCTCTTTAAACAAGAGTCTCTCATTCTCTCTTTTTGTCCTCTGCCCTGTTTTGTCCCATATAACACTGTTCACTTTGCCACTATCAGAAACCACAAAGAACTGATGGCACTTCCAGTATGGAGATGAAAAACCAGATCTAGAAAAATGAGATCAGTCTAATTTCTGAGTTTTTTGGTTTTTTTAAATAAGGTGGGGTTAAGGATTTTTCTGCTTTGTTCCGTTTGATTTTTTGGAGCTTCTGAAGAAAGGCAGTGGAGTGGGAGCAATGTAACAGCGTCCTTTATAATGAAGTAAAACGGACAAACTATTTGGTAACTATTATTTATTCTAGGTCAGTTTCATTCTTAATGTTAAAGGTTAATGCCAGTGTTTCTTCAGCTGTCTGGTGTAGCTGAATGCCATGGAGCACAAAGCAGAGTAATGCAAACATGCAAGAAGTATTTCTAAAAAATCCTAATGTGTCCCTCATAGATGACAGAGTGTTTGTCATGACGCTTCACTTCTTCCTGGCAGTTTAGCCAGCCGGTCTGACTGTTGTCCTTCTCCCTTTACCAGCCCCTTTTCTTCTTGCCAGCTCTGAGCATTGGTGCTGTGATAATACAGAGCTGGCACACCTGAGAACTCAGACCTTTTACTTCAGATCCATTTTGCATTTTAAATGCATCATCCTCGTGGACTAGCAGAAGAGAAGAAGATAGCCTATGGTCACTGTCACTTCAGCACAGGGCACAATCTCTGCACTGCCACAACTCCCCCACAGACCGTGCAGGGAATCATCTGCAGCTGGAGGAGTTCATTTGTAAACCTTGTGAGGAGTGCCTGTGTTCATGGATTTGCCTCCACATTCAACGGGGCCAGCCCCAACAAGAAGACATGCTCTATATGGCCTTGTAAAGTAGGCGAGATTTTAACTTTGGTTGGAAGACACTGTGCGTAATTCAAATGTGGAGACAAGCACTCTTTAAAAATCAAGGAATTGGGTTACAAAACCCCTTTGTTTCATGTGAGAGAGCTCAGGCATGGGAGCTGGTAGCCACGGCTGAAACGTGTTATCCAGGAGCTTCCAAGAAAGGTGTGTGGCCTAATCTTTCTCTGCCTGTGCCCTTTCAAAAAAGTTGCATTTCTGTGTTTTGTAGGAATAGGCAGCAGCAGAAATGTACCTCACAGAAATATTCCTTTTTCCACAATAGTGTCTGAACCAGAATTTCTTGACATCCCTTACTTTTTTTGGAGACAGCTGTTGTAGTGTTCCCTTCCACAACCTCTAGAGTGGGACTGTTATCTGTCCTTGTCCTCTGGCACATGGGGTTACATACTAAGAGCAGCCCATATTTTAGGTCGTAATTGGTTGAATGTCTCTCACATGCTAGCTGCTTTAGGGTCAAATTAAAGACAGCAGTCAAATCCTGTGTTCGTGGCTACCACCAGCTATGTATTTCTGCCTATTGCCATCCTCTTGGAGGTTTCCTGTGAGCTCTGACATCCCTCAGTCACTTTGAAGAGCAGTGGATAGCCTCTCCTAAATGTCTCTCTTTCTGAGCTTCTGAGTGCCAGCTTGCCAGCTAGGCAGGTATTGTAACTGCTTCTCATGGTGCCTGAATCTTGTGCATTGCAGCTGCTCTTGCAATGGCCTCTCCCTGCATGCTCCAGGCAAACATTAATGCAGGCTATTCTGCTGCCATCAGAGTTCGTGCAACCTGCCAGTGGCACAGTAAACCCCAGGTGCCCTGTGGGTGCAGGTTGTGAGCCAGGTAAATGGCACAGGGCCTGTTTCCTGCCCAGAGGCTGTGCGTTTGAGCAATACAGCTGTTAAGCGTGAAGGCACCACCTCTGGCACATGAAATCTTTGGGCTGCAAAGGTATTCTGGATAAGTGTGACTGTGCACTTGCTCTGTGATTACATGGTCCCTCAGGCAAGATACTTTTGGCCCCTGTCAGAGGCAGGGCAATAGATGTTGATTTGTTTGAACCAACTTGGTTATTCTTGTGTTCTGTGCCTGCTGCACACAGGAAGGCTGGCGAGGGAGAGAAAGTTTCTTTCTCTCTCTTAAGCACCCTGTTGCTTTGGTAAAGAAGAGTATGAAATTAATATACATGGCTTTATTTTAGCAAAGTAATAGTTTGGAATTTCTTATAGTTGATTTAGGGTGCAATTCATTAATTCATCACACGATCTAGCATGAGTGCAGAGGAACCAGAGGAGACATTCTTCCTTTCGCTTCTTGGCAAAACAGCCTATACCTGGGTTTTGCACGTGACATATGCTACAGGCCATGCAGCATGCACAGGAGGAGCATGATAGCAAACCAACAGAGAAACTGAGGAGCATTTATGCTTCCAGGCTGTTGGACCACACTGTCCTGGGGCCACAGAGAGGCTTTGATAGTTTGAACCCCTGCTTTTTCCTATGGTGCATTCAGACAGTTCCTGAGCTCAGGTCAGAGTCTGTGTGTTTCTGCGGAGACTGGAAGCATCTCTCCAGTTGCATAATTCAGGCCCAAATATGCCAAATTTGAATTCTGAGAAGTTGATATTCCTGGGAGAGGGATGAGACTGTCTTATTCTGCCTTCCCGTGCCTTCCTTCTACAGCAGCAATCCAGGGTAGTGCTGGTGTCACCTGTGGCAGCTCTGGTCTGACAGTTGTACCCTTGTGGTGCCAAAGGGAGAGGAATTCCTACCGTGAGTTCGTGGTCTTTATGCAATTGGCTGTGGCCCATCTGTGTACTTTGAAAAATGTTGATGCCACAATAGGCATTCTCTGTTAATCACAATGACATCAACTAGCATTTAAGTGCTTGGTACTGCAGTGATGGTAACTCTTGCAAACTTTGACTTGCTCCCAGCAGTCAGGACAACATTTTTGCTAAGAACAAGCTATGCTTCTACAAAAAAGTGCATCAACTGCATACCGTGTAGACCTGAGCACCTTTCTCACTGACCACTACCTGTATAAAACGTATGTTCACGTGCACTGTTGTGTACACCAGCTGGCCTTGGAACAGTGATCTCTCTGCCACTGAATTCCCACACTTTGTGCGCACTAAATTAATTGCTGTCATTTATTACTTGCGTTTTAAGTACAAGGCATAGAGCTTATGAGAGTTTCCCCGTGCCTCTTCCAGCTGTCCTAACTCCCAAGTTTACTTAAATTTTAATTAGATACTTCAGAATTAGCTGGTTAGAAACCCTGTCTTTTTCCAACTCATTCCATTGCGACTGACTACTGATAACCTTTCTCCGCTGCTACAATCCTGAAAATGCATTCAGGACAATGAGCAATATTATGGAAATGCTTTAATTGAAATGTTTTCTTTCAGTTCAACAACTTGGTTGCCACTTTGTTTTGCTTCAGTGTGAGGGGAAAAAAAAAGAAGAATCTCAGCTACAGTGGAGACTTCAGAATTCAGTGTTTATTACTGTTACCTAGTCAAAGAGCTGTCTTGTTTAAAACTGAAGTAGTGTCCTTGCTTAAGTGGGGGGATTTTGGAAAGGGGAAGAGGAAGTGGGCTGTATAGAATGGATGATTGGTATCTAAAGATGTTGGTATGCTGATGGCATCCTTCATTAAAAAAAAAGGTCAGTGAGCCTGACTCTTTTTTACACAATGGCCCCTTTATACTACCCTGCCAGTAAACGAGTGTAGATGGGAACTGGACTCATTTAGATTGATGGGGGTTAGCATTTCTTTGGGGAGAGAAGTGCAGCAGGCAGAGGTCCTGTGGTTGGCTGTGTCAGCTTCCATGTGCATCTAGGAAAGTATCTTTATAGTAACATGGGAAACTAAATCCTCCCAGAGAATAGATGGAACTTGATCTTGGCCTTTAGCTCCTCAGTTAACCTTGGCACTGTAACACACTGGGCTCTGAATGAGGGAGGCATCTTAGAGTGGTTTGTAAACAGCTTCTTAAACAGGGGATGAAATATCAGTGTTTTGCTAGAATACTGCTTCCAGCCAACATGGCAGGATGTAAAAAAAAGATAAGAGAAAAGAGCCCCACAGCTAATAAGGTCTCTCCTGAAACTGCTCTGGACAAGGTATGGATCAGGACTAATTCTTCTAGGTGAGTATTAGCCACAAAGAGGTTATAGAATAGGGTGTGTAAGGAACTGAAATTTCAGAGGGTGCCCTTAGCAGCACTTCAGATATATCTGACTGAACTGGCTGGTGTGTGTGTAAAATACAAAAGGTATAAAAAATATTTTGCTGATGCCAGTAAGAGAACTGCATGTTATTAGTGGTATGTATGAACACAGGTTGTAGCCTGAATTGATGAATCCTTTTTACACAGACCTCATGTTCATGTCCATGTATGCTTACACATTCCTGGTTTGGTATATAGCCCATCAGCTATAGGCAGATAAGTATCTTCCTAAATGTGACTCAAAATAGTCTTCTGCTTTGTTTAGCAGAACTTTATGGTGTTTGAATATTTTTATTTGTCCAGTATAGTCATAGTTTAGTCACTTAAAAACCAAGTATGTCAGTTTTTTAAATACTTCATAGCTTCATGGTTAATGATTCACCTTTTGAAATGTGATTGTAGCTCTGACACATTTCTGCTGTTTAATATCACTAAAAGGGATTGCTAATCATGCAAAATAGGTCTACAATTCTAAAGATGGAAAAATAAGAAAAGTTAATTTTGCATGATTTTGTATGATTCCTGCAGCCAGACTGAACAGATTCAATTTTCTTTTTCTGCAGAATGATGTATTATAGTTCTTTGTGTAGATTTTTGTCTGTCTTCACCAACAGGTGGTTTGAGATTCCTTGTGCTCTCATCAAAATTACATTTTTTTTCTTCTTTCTGAGACTGTCTGTAAGGAGCTCAAGGGTTGTTTCGTAAAGAAGTGTAGTGTGTGGCAGTTTGGACTGAGCAAATAGCTCTAAACCGTGAGTCATGCAAAATTCTTAGCACAGAAGGTGAATGATGTGTTATGTAAGGGTAGTAGGAAACACAGTCATGGGTCAGGTCTACACTGAGTAAGGTCTTGGATGCAGACCAGCTTGGTTACAGTCCAAAAATAAGACCAGGTGAACCTTTTGCAATTCATTCGGTGAGCTCAGTGATAAATGAAGGTAATGGTTTGAGGGACAGATGGGATTACTTTTTTTTTTAAAAAAAGGCAAGATCAAAGCCTGCCTTCATTGTGGAGAACATTGGGCTAAGTGAGAAGTGATGGAGAAGAGCAAGGGATAGGTCATAAAAGAGGTAAGGGAAACTAGGAGGGAAGATCTTCAGGTCCAAGTGAGAAGGCTAGAGGAGGTGAGCAGGTAGGGAGTTTCTTGAACTGTGATGGGGGAGAAGGAAAAGGTTGTAATGCTGTTAAAGAAAACGTCATATAACTGGGGGAAAGCAAGCCAAAGAAGGCAAAAATCACACCCTTTTCCAGTTCTGTACTGGAAGGACTGACTGTATTTTGAGTAGAAAGAGAAGAGTGGGAGGGGATTAAGATAGGAGCCCAAAGTTATGGAGAAGTTGCTGGGATTGAAGATGGAATATTTAAGTCATGATGAGGAGGGTGGGGCTAACTTCTGTCAGTTGGAAGGATGACAGAAACAGGGGTAGTGTGATTTCTTGTCCATCTGGGAGGGTGGGGGAGGTCCTAACCCGGCTTTGAAAGGGTGGCCCATGATGTCATGGAGAAGAGCAGAAAAATCAGCGGGAAAGTGAACGAGGAAAGGAATGAATTGGTAACCCTATCCAATGAAAGCAAGAGAGAAGATAGTGAGGGGGAAGGATTGACACCTGTGAAGAGTATCAACTCTGATGAACTCTGATGAAGTGAGAGAAGGGTCAGATCATGTGTCCCAGCACAACAGTGTAAGAGTTTGTTCTAGGTCAGGGCAGTATTGGGAATGCATCCTTTACAGGTATCTTGCAAAGGTTGCCAGACCTAGTCCAGTCACCATAACTGGGGCCAGGAGCTGCTCTGAGCTCTGTAACAGTAGAGTGAAAGCTTGGGAAGCTGGCTTTTCTCTCCTCCCTAACTGCTGCTGACCTGAAGTCAAGCTCTGGCAGTCAGTGGAACTGTATGTTTGTGAGGCTGGTTTGTTAGTGTGGAATTTGATACCAGAAAGTACGTATGTTTCAAAATAGTTTCATGGGACTGGAGGAAGAAATCTGTGCTTCTGTTGTGAGAGATGTCCTGCTCCTTGGTTAGTAACAGTGTTGTCCTGCAGTCACCTGTCTTTTGTGGTGCCCTTCACTGAGTCCACATAGTCATAAATTCCTGTGCACCTTTTTAAGAAAACAAAATGAAAAAAGAAAAAAGAAAGATATTTAAACTTCAACTTGGGATGAACCAAGGACTGACCAGTGACACTGAAAATCGGACAGCCAGGGCCAAGAATTGTGCTTGTGCCGCAGCGACTACAGAATCAAAAAGGTAGGAAGATGAGAAAGCTTATTTTGCACAGCTCTGTACAGTGGCACTCAGCCTGGCCCCTAGCCAGGACACCTCTGTTGGCAAAGGTTTACTTAATCTGACCTGTGTTATTCACATGATTGGACATGAACACATCAAAGAATAGACTAACAAATGCAAGCAGCAGCCAGACTTTCTCTGGATATTTCATGGAATACAGTGAATTTCCTTGTGTGGAATATATACGATAAAATTCACAAATGCAAAAAAAAATGAGGCCTCTCCTATCCACCACATGCAGATAGTTGTGTATGCAGACGCAGCTGATTAAAACTGCGGATCAGCTGTGTCAAATCAGAAGGCTGGCTAGTTATATCATGGTGATGGGTGCTGCAGAGTTCAGCAGCAGTGAGAGGAAATCTCTTTGCCCCAGCCGAGTTGCCACCTCCTATTGTTTTGTCAGCACTGGAAACACCACCGATGGAAATAGGAGCTACCAGTCTGTGCAGAATAAGCACTGTGGTAGACTCCACATTTGTAGCATGCATGGAAGAAGAGAACTTTGCCCTTGGCCTATAAATCACAGACTTACGCATAGGATTGTATTACAGATCCTCTCTGACATTAGGTAGCTCTAGTCATTATAGCCAAGATTGTAAACTTTTTTTACAGAGGAATGTTCCACTGCTTTTTATTCCTCCTTGATTTTGTATAAAGTCTGTGGAAGAACCATGGGACTGAACACAGCTATGTAACCAAAAGTGGGAAGGTTTGTAAGTCTTTGAAATGTAAAGGGAACAAGATATTTAATAATGGTCTTTTGGTTTGGAATATTCTTTTTCTGTTTTTATCAGAAAGAATTAATTCACAGGTCTTCTAGGCACTTGGATATGGCATTCAGATATTGTCCAATTCATGACACTGAAACAGCTCATTGTTCATTACCTGTATCTTATGGAACAGATAATGGTAGAGTCAAACTGTAAACTGAACAATAACTTTATGAATTATTCTCTTCCTGTATAGCACCATGTAATTAATACCTGATGTAAAGCTGTCCATCACCAGATTGTTACTAAACTTATTGTGAGGTCATACTGCAGTTTTGGACTAACACTGAAGATGCATTGGTTTCTGGCTTTATTATAGTGTAGGTTTGCACATTGCCCTGGTATTCCACAACTCATCTCTTTCTCTCTTACTTAAATGAGTGTCCGTATCATTGCCTAACTTGCTTGTTCCTTGCCTATGATCTTTTAACCCTTTCTGGATGTTTTTTTGCTTGCATACAAAAATGTAAATTTCCATGGTGAGCAGGACTGTTATATTTCAGAGTTTAGGGCAAAAGGGATTATCTCCTTTTGAGTGTGATTTTGCAGTATAGAATTTCTAATCACCTATACACTTTGTGTAGGATAATGGTTAGCATTTTATTTTATGACATTAATTCAGTAATCATTAAGTATAGAAACAGCACTGTTACTCTAGTGGATTTTTATATCCTATTTCTATAGAAGGTACCTGAATTTAATTCCAGTAATAGTAATTCTTGCCTTTGTCAATGTTACCATATTGTCCTTGAAAAAGAGGGTATTTCTAAGGAAGATTTCTGATCTCTATACAGTGGAAATATTGGTAATTAAATAGGCAATTAGAAGAAAACTAATCGCATGGATATTTTGAAAATAGCCAACTTCCTACACATGTGAACTCACTGTCTTTGACAGCACTAAGCGCTCCTTTGTGCAGATGCAGCCTATAGACTTCTGCCAATACACTGCTGTGTGGCAGTGGGGACAGAAGTTGTTGCATTTATTCCTTCCTGTAGTGGATAGTAAACAGAAGAATCTTTTCATATTTGCACCTTGTTGGTGTACCTTTCATTGTTGAGCAGCATCTCTCTGAGAGGAAATGTCTACTATCAACGATCATTTGCCTGTTCAGTGGTTTTCTTCAAGTTCTCTTGGTTTGATCACATTTTAAAAAAAAGCTTAATAATTTTCCAATCTTTTAACATGGTTGATTTGTTCAATAAAGGCATTTTGAAATCAGAAGAGGAATTCTATAACCTAAATTATGACTTCTCTGTAGAAAGGCATTGATAGTTAGAGAATGGTTTGCAGTAGGACTTCTAAATGAGCCAAGACCAAAGGAGGAAGCTTTCTTTGTGTTGCAGTAAGTAGCACAGTAGCTAGACCTACCTAAAGAAGAGCTATTGGAGACAGTTTGTAGGAAAGGAGACTTTAAAAGAAAAGACTGAAGAATGTATTGAGGAGGGAAAACTCACTAAGAAGGAGTTTGTAGTGAAATATAAGACAGATAAGGGGAAAATGATCATACACCTTTCTATGTCTTATTTAATGGTTGGCTTTCTGCTCCCCATTTACGCTTCTGCATTGCTTTAGCACTAATCAATACAAACCAGCAGTTACTTGGATTTTTCCTGCCACAAAAATTAATACCTTTTCACATAATTTTATTTTGTTCCATTCCATGAAGAGCTTTTTTTAAAAAAAAAAAACAAAACAACCCAAACAACGTCTTTTTTAGGGCTAAATGGGTATTCCTGATAGAAAGTGTGCTCAAAAGTCTTTCAGTCCTAGGAAAGATCCAAAGGCTGGAAAATCCTATTCTGCATCAGTGGGTACTAAAGAAAGCCTAGATAGTGGCACAGGCAATCAACAGCATCTTTTAGCTGCTCATAGTAATGAACGTGGTATATGTAAACACACACAGATAAATGTATACTTAGAAAATATGTATAACATATATGTTAATATTATGTATTACATCATCTAAAATACACAAAAAGTGACACCTTTGAGTTGTTGCCTAGAGGCACTTCGTGTTGCCTTGAATGAATTTGCAGTTTCTTTTCTTTAATAGTTTGTAAATATGCTGGTTTTGAGGCAGCCCGAAGAAGGATCCACTTGGATATGTAAAAAACTGGAGTTAGGAGTGTGCTGTGGGAGCTCATTAATGATTCAGGATGGTTGGTTTCAGTTTCCCCTCTTTCCTTTCACAAGGTAAAATCCAATCAATACTTTTCTTTCCAAGGTCACAACTGCTGCTTGATCTCTGTCCTTCTCATAACGCTTGCCCAACAATATGAGTGTTTTGGAGGATTTAATTACTAGTTTAATCGAGCTTGTCATCATTAACTCTTAGCATAGTCAGGCTCAGACATAAAGCCCATATTATTGTGGGAGAGGGCTCTGCTCTGGTCCAAGTACAGGGGTGTTGTGTGTGTGAATGGCTTTGTGTTGGTCACGAAAGGGGCTTTTCCCCTCCCTTCCTATCCCCAGTAATCCCATGGTTGCATTATGGACAGAAAAGCTGTGAAATAGTAGTACAGCATCTCTCAGGTATTTGATCTTGCAAAATTTTTAAAATAGAGTTGGGTTTGAGAAAATTAAGTTTCTGTCTTTGTAAGGGAAAGGACATTTCCACTGCATGGGCGATGATATTTCTTAATGTGTTTTGGCTAATTGTTTTCCAGAACTGCAAGTGAAAGTTATATTTTAAAAAGTATTTATAGGATGGGTTTGTACTTTTGTACAATTTTTTCCTTTATTTAGAAATCAGTTCAGTGTAGACTAAGTAAACTTGTTACATACTCAATAACTAACCTCACTTCCTGAAGTTATATTGTAAATCCTGAGGGGAGTACCAGATTCAGTATTTTAATTGCAGGAAAGGAAACAATGTTCCTCTAATGGGGGTGGAAACCTTTGTCCGGGTAAAATAGCTTTCCTGTTTTGAGAAATATCATAAGCAGTCACTCACAAATACAGAAGAATATCTTAGTATCTTTGTATCTTTTGTTTGGAATCCTGTTAGAGTATTCTCTCAGCCAAGCATTTTCTTCCTGAATAGGCTGCTAAAATACAGATTTGATGCTTTGTCAAGAGGCAAGCAAGCTGCCTATCCTTACTTACATGCTTCAGTTTTCACATAGACAACATATTGCTGAACAGGGTCTGCTTTTTGAAATTTTTAATTCTATAGCTTAAAAGTGATACATAAGATCTGTTGACTTGAATAGTATGAGATGGATGTATTTGTAAGGAGCTAAAAAATTTGGTCCAGTGTAACTTTTTTGTTGGCTGAAAAATAACAAATAAAATTTAGGGCATCCTCTCTTTCTTCTCCTGCTTTTAAGGAAAATTTCATCATGGTAAAGGACTGAAGTCATGACAGAATTTGGAGTTATTATAATAATTTCAGGAGCAAGCTCCTGGAGGTCAGCTTTATTGTAGAATATTATGAACACGGTTAATCGTGCTTGTTGAACACAATGGTTCCAAATCTGCTGTGGGTTGTAATCCCTAATCAATCAAAGAATGTCCACAGTTCGCTTTGCTCATTCTACTGACATCATGTTTAATATGGCTCAAATCAGTTTTATATATATTCTATTGATTTTATGATGTTCATAAAATGCTAGTAATAGAAAATCTGTTTCTATTGCTTTTTTGTGGGGGACTAGTACCTTAATGTTAATATTGTTTCCAAGGAAAAAGAGGGAACTTGTATATACATATACATAAATGTGCAGCGACACAAATTTTCAAGCAGTATAATTTAAGTAGATGATTTAAGTTTGACTGGAGTTTACTTTTATGTGTTTTTTAGTTTTAGACATTTGTCCCTGCATTGAATTCATAATGTATGTTCAGGTCTGCTGGCCACAGATCCATTGCCTTTGCATGTGAAGTTCATTTTTTTCATGTTGCAAAGAATACTTAGCACTGATACCTGAAAGCTAAGGACAGAGAGGCTGGACATTGTGAATCTTCTGTTTATGTTCATTGTGATGCCTCATGCTGAACTGCCTTGAACTAGAACAGGAGGAGATGTGGAAACCTGTTGTTTTGCTGCACTGGTACCTCCTGCCTTACAGGAAGCGGTGAGGGAACACCAGGGTCTCTGGCACAACAGACGGCAACTTGCAGAAGCTTTGGTTAGAGGTTGATTTCAGTACTGGGAGTAAGGAGTAAGGCCAGGTGCTGAACAAGCTATTTTGATGTTAGGTCTTCTGCAGATTCTGTAATGCAGTAAATTACTGACTTGGTGAATTGCATTTTTGCCTGTATATGATCCCCAACAAAAGCAAAAGCCCCAGACAAAACCCGTAAAATCTGAGGAAAAATGTGTTCCACACAGTATGACTAAGTGCTGACCCTTGACTTCAATGGGGGCTATCTGTACATTAAGTTTGTATTTGCAAGCCAAGGATATACACCAAGAATTCAGCGACTGAAGAGTATCTCCTTACTGCTTATCATAAAGCATGATATTACATTTTTTTCATAAATATTTTTAAGCTGTGCATATTTCTATAGCTCTAAAACACATGTACAAGCTGTGTTTGGTAGAGTCCAGTCCAAAAAATACCAGTTTAATAGTGACAGCCTTCCTCATGGTACTGATTGTTAACTGTGAAAAATGTGAACTTGGATCAATCTAGAAGTGTCACAATGGATGTTTTCTCTTCCGCAGAGTAGGATGGAAAATAAAGCAATTTAAAAGGTAGAATTGGCAATTGCAAACCAAACCCTTGACAATTGCATTAATGGTAATGCATTCCATTCCAGTTCATGGTGAAGTAAAAGGAGTTGGTCTGGTAGATCAAATATGGCTTTCATTGCAAGACTGCGACAATGAAGGTGAGATGATAAAGCTATTGAGACTCCTAACCTATAAAGAGCAAAGACTGTATTGTTTTTAAATATACCTGGTGAATTTACAGAATTACTTATTCTTAGAACAGATGTCACTATAAAATACTACAATTGTTTTCAGTTATGTTTCCAGGATGTATCTATCCGATTATGTATAGGTATATGTACATGTATACATACATTTTTTGTCAAAAAATATATATGCAGTCAAAATTGTGAATAATTAATGATGCATATTAGATTCCCTTATGAATCTGGGAAATTCTTTTTGTGTAAATGTCAGGGCTTTAAACAAGGCTTGAAAGGGATTTTATTCTATTGAAATATTTGATAAATTAGGATGGACTAAATAACACTGTGAGACTGTAACTTGCTGTCTTGTTTTGCTCATTACAAATACATTGTGAAGCAATTGGTAAGAATCCATTTGGTGTAAGCAAACCCAGCTGTATATCTAGGGAAAAGTACCAAATATCATGTTTAGGCTAGTGTCTTTAGATGAGTGGGTTTTCATTTTTTTGTTTTTTTAAGTTTACTAACATGTTTTCAATCATCATCTTATTTTCTGGTCCAGACAAGAGTAAAATCACAAGAGCTCTCAAGTACCTGTTAATACATTTTTCAGATAGAATGTCAAAAATTGCTTTCTGTTCAATCAATATAGATTCATGGCACCAAGCCTAAACAATTAGAACTGGCCAAATACCAGGTTTTGTGTCCTACATTAACAAAATTGGTACAATTATCTTGAAAATTATTTAACTGGTTGCAATACTAGCATGCATTTCACATAACTGACTCACCTCTTCCATTGTACTTGAAGTAATCAGAAATAACTCAATTCTGTATTATCTGTTAAGTGGTCTCCCTGGAGAGTAGGCACAGTGTGTGGCTGGCATGTACTATATAATTTCACTTGGTTCTGGGGCAAAGCACAGCAGTGTTTGAGGCTACCAGTATGCCATCAAAGAAAATGGGGTGAGGGTACATTTTCTGGCCCTTAAGGAAAGGTGTAGATCATGTCCATATGTTTAAAACTCTCTTCTCCCTCAAATAAGGGGCCTCATACATAGTGTTTGCAAGTAATTCTTGACCCATGCTCTCCTTTGAACTGTACTGGGAGGGTGCTATTGTCTGGGAGAGTGCTATTTATCTTACATAGATTAAATAATGGTGGAGAAAAAAGGAAGATACACCCTTGCTCAAGCCTGGGCTCTGGCCTTTTTTTATTTATTGACACAAAGGTGCCCTAAGTCTCTTTGTCTTTGAAGTCTTTAGCTTAGTAGATGGGCCTAGTCTTGCACATCCCATTTACACTGAAGAGTTTTGGGCTTGTTAACTACTGTTTGGATCTTCCTGTGTGTCTGTTCCACATCTGAGTTCACACGCTTACTCTGGTAGGGTGGCGTCATTCAAGCAGTGTTCCCCCAAGCAAGTTTATTTTCTGGGAGGAAGTTAGAGATGTGGGGATGAGATGGGAACCCATCTCATGAAAGGAAAGCAGGCATTAGCCCTATTGCTGATTCTTTCTGCAGTTGCAGTAGCACAAGTGGAGAGCATCACCTTGGCCAATGCTGGCAGCATCGTGGCCAAAGCATTGCCAGGCACTCCTGACCTGCGACTGTTGCAGGCTTGGACCTGTTGGATTTCTGGAGCCTAAAGGAAGGCAGTCATTCTGTCTGCCTGACCAGAGAAGAGATGGGCATATTGGTTTGGCTCTTTATTGATTGAAAAGGCAAGGAGATTTGACTATAAAGACTGAGGACTCTGGATTTCTTAAACAGCGCCTTTAGGGAAAATTGTCACTAAGTTAAAGCATGCATCTCTCTTCTTTCAGAAGAAATATCTCTTATTTCAAATGTACTTCAAGTGTTTTATTAACCTTCATACAGCTACAAGACCATTCTTTCTGTAGAAAGAGGGAAACTCAGAAGGCACACCTCGGCAATGCCACAGAAATAACTGAGCAATAGCACCATTCCTTTCCTGGTTCTGTCCCTCCAAAATTATATGACGGCAATATGTTTGGGAGTGGTTTTCTTTGGTTGGGTAACAGGACAGGAGCTTGTTCCACATGCACAGGGAGGGAAAGGATATTTCTATTGCTGTTCACACAGCTTGGAAAGTTATGTTCCTAGTGCATCAGTGGTAGCAGACTAGTAAGATTTGAATAGCATATATAGCATACTGTGTGCCAGACGTGGATGAGAAACCCAGCAGCTCCAGTTGCAGGAACACAGTTTCAAATAAGAGAGCAGTCTTATTCACTTACTTGCTAATAGCCTCCCCTGGCAGTTATGGCAATAAGCAGCTAAATATGGTATCCATTATAGACTCATGTCTAATTTATTTCATGTTAATTAAGTTTATAATTACATGGTATCATTTAGTAAAATTGTTTACTTTCTCCCGTAAAGTCACCGAGTCTTCATATGAGGCTTTTTGGCTGTAATTTAGGTGCAGTTAGCCTTTTAAATACAGTATGTGTTTTGTTCTGTCAAAAAGGTGCTGTAAGAGGTAGCATTCATAAATACAAAGAGTGGGAGCTTTCCGTTTTCCCAAGACCATTTTCCTTCTCCATTCCTTGTGGTATATCCTGTGAAGAGTGCTCCTTTGAATGGAGATCCATTCTGTGCCCATGCAAAACTGAGAACAGAGTGAAGCAAGCCAAGGCCAGTCTGGAGTAAGTGCATGTTGTTTTCACTTTGGCTCCAAGCAGCTGTGATTCAGAAGGCTCAGGTTGCTTCATTTAGTGCTGTGTTGTACACTATTTTTCCTTTAAAATTTTCTCTGACTTCTGAGTTTGGGAGGAGTAATAGGGGCACTCACAGCCACTGCCTTTTGTGTGATTCCAACTTACTGCAGTATCTGGGGAGAAAGAAAAGTCCCTTGGAGCCTTGAAGAAGAGGTGCAGGCCCTAAATGTATATACTTCAAACTGCCTGCAAAACGTGTGCCAGATTTCAAGATGGCTTTTCAGGAGTGTAAATCCAGACCACAAGATTTATGAGGAAACATCCCATGCCTCATCCTTCTCTTCCCTCAAAGTCTATGTGTTGCTGTGAAGGAGGACTGATGTAGATAAGGTTCAGTGGAAGACAACTGTAAGATTGTCTCTTCTGTGTGCTGTGGCATTAGGATTTGTGCTAAGATATAACTATCAGGGCTTTGAGGGTATTTTGGTTCTTTTTCCCCTGTGGGACCTATGTCTTAATTCTCCTATCAGGAGAGAATTTGTAGGGTAAAATACTTGAGCCAAGACTGTGTCAAAATGGGGCAGTCATCTCTGGCCCTGAGACCTTGAAGTCTGCACAGAATGGAGGAAGAAAAGGTGCACAGAAATGATGTAGTAGTGTTCATGGAGCAAAACAGTAACCGGACTAGCTGAGGTTTGGCTCCTTGTTGCTTGCTATTTGTCCATTATCCTGATTATTGACAGCACACAGATAATTTTTTTCAAGGAAGGTCATTAATTGCCACATTGAAGGGCTTGAATAGCAGTGACTGTAAAGGAAGGCAGTTGAGATTAATGTAGTAAAAAAAGGAGGCATTCAGTGATTAGGATATTCATCTTGTAAGAAGCATTCAGACTTCACAGACTCAAAGTAAAATGTCATAGAAAGGAACCTGGAAAATTGCTCAGTAACAGCTATGAGGCCTGTAATGATCAGAGGAGTTAATATTGTTGTAAGGCAACAGTAAGCAAAAGAATCCCATTATAAATGAATATATATGATATAGTTCCATAACTCGTATTGTACTGGAATGAGTGACACTATTTTCCTAATTCGTATATAAAACCTGGCTTGCCAGTTCTTGTCAAAAGGCCATATATTGAAAATGTGGAATATCTATTGATCCTTGAAATTATGCAAGCTAATGTGGTGGTAGAGTTCGCTTCAATATTCAGGTAGAGACAGAACAGTTTCAAAGTTGACAGTGATTCTCTTTTTCAAAGGGGTAAGACATAATTATGCTGTGTCCTTCATGTACTCTGATCTTCTTTATTGTGACTGTAAACTGACACTTGTCAAAAGTATATCTGTGTAGTAGCATTTCTGTATTTTACATGCATACCAATGAGTGTATTAAACACAAATGCTAGGGATGTCATAAGGTAAACAGCCTTTTTTCTTCACAGCTTTGGCTTTTCAAGGGCTCGCAGAAAGCTTTGTGAAAGTGTTCCTTGATATATTGATTGATCTCTCAGGCATACAGTGTTTCATGCAAATGAAGTGTAAAGTAACTTGCAGACATCCATGTTTTAGAATGTGTATGCGAATAGTAATTGCTACGCCTTTTCCTATGTACTGGGTTTCTATTAGTGTGCATTTGCTGTGGTTCTGTGCTGCTGAGCTGCTGTTACCGCAGAGTTCTATTCCTCAGTTGCTTATTCACACTCCCTTTTTCCCTTTAACCTGTCCCTGAATTAAAAGCTGTGCAAAACATGTGCAGTGACTAGCTCCGAGCGCTGGTGGTTTGAGCTTCAGATTTTAATGTCCTTGACTCTCACTAATCGATAGCAAGCAAAACAACTACAGCTTCAGCAGCAGTACTGTAAAAGGAAATGTCTTTTGGATATTGTGCTGGAAGATGTGAGGGTAATGACTCTCCTTGAGAAAGACGCAATATTTTCTCCTTAAGAGCACTGAGCACAAGTGTTTCATTTTCCACTGCCTGCTTGGAAAATCTTCCTGTCTATCATACCAGGAAATAAAATAAAACCTCCAAATCAGACTAAGGAAAAACAGATTAAGATATTCAATGATCCTAATTAGCAATGTAGAGGACTGTTAGCCCAAAATATTTCTGGCCTTTAAAATGCTGAATAGACAGGTCAAGTTTTACTATCTTTTGGTTCTAACCCGTTTCACACTGAGAAGGGATTTGTAGGGTTCTATACTGAAGTACATACAATTCTGTTTGACCCCCTTTCTCATTTTATGAACTTGTAGATCAATAAAACAAACCATTAAATAGATTGAATGCTGCCTGCAACACTAATGTTAATGACTCCAATTTTATTAAGCCCATTTGGAAATCTCATACAGGTGGCAGCATCCATAAAATGACAAACTGTGTATCCTTATCTGTGAAGCTTAAATTTAAACATTAGATGAAAAGCTAGTGATAGTGGAAAAGAAATCTTTCTGAGCTATAGCAATATTTTGAAGAATTGTAAAGGAGAGCAAAAACTCTTTGAGTTTTGGGTTACTATAGATAGTTCTGAGGTTAATACAATATCGTATTGTGTACTGTCTTCCTGTTGTTCTAAGCAACTGGAGCACATAAGAGGGTCAAGGCTCTTTATCTTGATGTACAGCTTCATGAGATAGACTGTTTAATCTCTTCTGGTCCTAATTTTTCCAATTACTAAGTAAATTCAGTTGTTGGAAAATCAGACCTACAAAGAGAGACTTATGTGAAATGCAGATCCAGGATCTTCTGGCCTCTAATAAGTTAAGAGTGTGACCAAGTATCATGGTTTAACCCCGTCTGGCAACCAAGCACCACACAGCCGCTCCCTCACTCACCCCCTGCAGTGGGATGGGGAAAGATAAAAAAAAAAAAAAAGACCTCTGGGTTGAGACAAAGGCAGTTTGATAGGTAAAGCAAAAGCTGCATGCGCAAGCAAAGCAAAGCAAAGAATTCATTCACCACTTCCCATGGGCAGGCAGGTGTTCAGCCATCCCCAGGAAAGCAGGGCTCCATCACACATAATGATGACTTGGGAAGACAAATGCCATCACTCCAAACATCTCCCCTTCTTTCTTCTTCCCCCAGTTTATATACTGAGCATGATGTCATGTGGTCTGAAATAGCCCTTTGGCCAATTGGGGTCAGCTGTCCTGGTTGTGTCCCCTCCCAGCTTCTTGTGCACCTGGCAGAGCTGAAAAGTCCTTGGCCAGTCTAAGCCCTGCCCAGCAACAACTAAAACATCAGTGTGTTATCAACATTCTTCTCATCCTAAATCCAAAACACAGCACTATGCCAGCTACTAGGGAGCTCTATCCTAGCCGAAACCAGGACACCAAGCCTGTGTGGTTTTAGGTCTTTGGTTTTCATTTGTTTGTCTTCTATCCATGCTTTTATCTTTAGATAAAAAAAGAAAAATTTACATATGTCATTAGAGCTCTTAATGACATGAATGCAAAATACTGCCTTAGTGCCTCATGAGGTAAAAGCAATCCTTAGAAATAAAGAAAAAGTTGTATTAAATGCTATGTTACTGTGCTCTGAAACACAAGGCAGTATTGAGCCTAGTGCATGCAAAATCTTAAGAAAAAGTATGGATTTTTTCAGGCAACTTCATCTTCTGCTGCTATGTAGGCATTGCTCTAATGAGGCAAGACATTATTCTTCATTGTGCAATAAACGTTCTCCAGAAACCTATCCAGGAGCCTCTCCTTACTTTCCAATAAAAATGAGGTGACATTTTGTCCTCATTTTGCCACAGCATTAGCCATCACTGCTCTTTGAAGCAGTGTCTCAGATCCAAGAAGAAAACAAAACTAGAAATGAATTGTTTCATTTAATTTTCTACTTGAAATCAGAAACTGACAAATTTGATAAGAGTACCTTTTAAGATAATGCACTACATCTTTTCTTTGCTTTCCTCCCTTCCACTCAGCAATCAGAGCTTTCTTCATATAAATCACTGTTCTTTTTAAAAGACCAGAGATACATGTCATGTTATGCTCAATTTGTGAAAAAAAGTTCAGAAGACAGCCATGTCATAACTTTTTCCTTCCTGAATGACTTAGGTGAAGACTTGGAGGGACCATAGCCAGTGAGATTGAGATTGTTTGCGACAGGAAGAAACTGAGTCCATGGGTGTGTGACTGTCCCCATAACAGCAAAGTTCCCAAATTTGGCAGTTCATTAGATGCTATGATGCCATTAACTGCTCAGTTTTTGTGTTGTGTGTCAAGTAAAGGAGGAAGAAGATTGGCTTCTTTACATATAAAAAGGATAGTGTTTATGAAAGCCTTTTCTTTCAGAATGAGTTCAGTATGTATAACATATGGCTGTTTTGCTGTTATACTATTCTTTTTACACTTTCTTCTCTAATGAATAGAAAAGCTAAAAGCAATTGGTCTTAAAGGCATTTTATCCAGCTCCCAATGAGAGTAAACTCTTAGGAAGTTACGGAACATCCAGTATCTGAGATACATATCTGAGATTTGGTACTTCCAGAAAGCCAATTGTAGGATTAAAAAAAAAATCCTCACTGTTGGCTCAATTGGATCCATATTAATAAAATAATTCAAACTACACTTTATGTAGCACATTCTCTTTGAGGGAGAGCAGTTAGACTTAAATTTTATTTTATGCCTTAAATAGTGTATTACTAAATCATTGTAATGTTTGTTTTAAGACTAATTATGAATATTGCGCTTACTTCAAAACTCTCTGAATGAAGAGCTGATATTGGAAATAAAGCATCAGCAGGTTATATTTTAAACTACTTATTATTTTCTTTATTGTCTTGGACACATTTGCATCTGAGAGAGACAGATACATAATGTTCCCTTAAAGGATGAATGAAGGTCTGTCATTCTTTGTACAGGGAAGATGGATAGCTTTTTTTCTCTCTTCCACTTTTATTTTGAGGTTTTTATTTTTATTCTTCAGTGTACTTTCCTCTGCAAGTCTGAGTGGCAGCTTACGTAACAGCAGTGTCTTTTAAAACTAATATTAAATTCAGAATCCAGTGCCCCAGCAGCAAGTCAAGCCAAAATCAGGCTTTGCCTCAACCTGCCTCACTGACTCCTTTTGAACTCTGAGAAGCCAGATGAGAGGTTGGCAGTTAGGAGATGAGAAATCATCTTCTAAATACCACTGCCCATAATGTTTTGCCTCCATTAGCTCAATGACTTCAAATAGTGAGAGTGCTAGTGTACAAATTAAGTCCGGATTGCCTGCTGCTTAATGGCTTTGTAGCCTTTTCTACTTTCCCTGGAACCATTTTTAAAGCACTTCTGTTCAGTTTCTGCATCTTTATATTTCAGTCCTTTTTTTTTTCACTTCATTTTACCTGTGTCCTGTCAGAGCCTTCCAATTCCACTCCCCTATATCCCTCCCCCTCCCTGCAATTATTCTCTATTTCTTTGTTCTTTTCTACATACTTTACCTGGTTGCTTTCCATGTTTAATAAACTTAATAGGCTCCTTTTTTTTACCTTTTTTTCTTCTTTTTTTTTTGACTCCCTTCTATCGACTATCTTTTCCTTTAAAAGATGTATTTATTGTGATTAATTCTTGTGCCTTCAATAGGACTTGCAGGACTCCCTTGTGGGCTTCTTGACTCCTGTATACTGCTCAGGTCCTAGATCTGAGTCTTCTTCCATACTAGTTGTTTTAGAAATCACTGTTGACTACTAGAGTTACTAATATGCATGTAGATGCAACTAAGACTATGAGTAGATCTATTGCCTACCTGTGTTTTGCATAGTACTGTACACTTAATAGTAGTTCATCAGTTAACAGCTTCTCAAATGAAAATTCAGAGGTAACTTTAAACATAGCAATGTGCTTCACTCTGATTGCAGCATATAAGGTAAGGAACAAACTAAAAGGCCAGAAAACTTTCACTTACAATGATTTGCTTTAGTGTTGAAACTGTGGTGTAGATGTGTGTTTTTATGTAAATACATAGATCTGTCCTTTGACTTAGTGTCCAAGAATGTGTGCAATCTCACAGATTTAAGAAAACAAAATTCTACGGAGGAGGTCTGAGTGGCCTAAGAAATTTGAAGGGAAGCTAGCAACCATGCAGTAGCTTTCAATTCTAGACTAGCAAAACCCTGATGCTACTTCTCGTTTTCCGTGTAACCTGTAACTTCCAAACATCCTTCAGAAAATTACTTAGGTGATAATGATTAACTACACTGACTCAGTAAAAATATTGGAGAAAGGCCTGGAAAACCATGTCACCTTTGCACCATGTGCAGAAACAGATCCTCAGTGTTCCTCAAACTCTGTTAGATGGAGTTTGCAACATTCATATACAGTCACAAAGGTCAATATATTTTACAGCTGTGTATTTTCCTTGATGTTACAGTAGGCTTCTAGGGCTGTGAAGTTAATACAATGCTGAACTGACTTTTCAATTATATGATTTTGGTTTTGAATTCTTTCACTGAGATTTTCATGGTATGGCAAAACTGTATTAATTCACTTATTTCTATATTAATTCACATATTTTATGAATGTGAGAGGAGGCAGTAGAAGTAGAAAGGACCTGAATGATGTAAGCTTCAGTAAGAGCGCAGATTCCAACAAAAATGGCATGTTCCTTACAAGTTCTTAAGATACTCATCACTGCATGTGAATATGACCGTAAGAAACTCATCTTCTCAATGTCAGTCTAGCCTAGAGCCTCACTGTCCAGGTAAAACAGTCCCTGTGCAGAAGCGCAGCTGTTCTGAAATGATGCTCACTTCAATCATTACTATATTTTTGTCTGTGAATTAGCCAGGTCCCTTTGTTTTTTCTTGATGCCTTACACTAAACCTTATCAATTGCTTCAGAGAAAAGGAATTTTGACACACCCTTTTGGAAATGTGTGGTGGCCCAAAGCTAGCATGTTCAGCTTCTGAATGTGCCATTACCTATTTTCAGGGTAGAAGTACTAGGAGTGCCTCAAGGTTAGAACAAGCAAGAAAATGCAATGTAAATGAATTAGTCATCGTTACTTAATTACTAACAGTCAAATTCAACTTCTCTTGAAACTGATAGCATAAGTACCATTCATTTAAGGCAAATCAAGATTTGGCTCTGAATTGTTGTTTAAAGTGCTGTAGAATATAGATAAACTTTCATTCTTTATAAAAACTGAGAACTTACTGAAGTAAGGTTAAAAAAGCCCAAACCAACCAAACAAAAACTACTGATGAAGTTTACATTTACAGGATAACAGTACAACTCTCACGTGTTTTTTTTTCAAATGTCATTAGAACAAGTAATGGTGACTGTCAACAGTGATGTACATAATAACTCAGCTGCATCAGATAACAACAGACTGGGTAAGACAATGCTGTTCTAGGAAGTATTTATGCTGTAGAGTCAGAGAATTGGATTTCACGCAGGGCCAAACATAGCTTTCTTTAAAGTTCTTAGCCTGAGATGGTCGGGTAACGTTTGGGGGATAGGTGCACAGGGTTTCTCCTTCATCTCAGTACAGAACATGACCCAGAGGTTTTTACTTGTGTTTCAATGTGCCATCATGTTTAGTTGTTGATTTTAAGTTCCTGTTGATACTTAGAAACAATACATTTAAGATAATTAACTAATATTTTCCCAAGCTCCAGTTCTTTCTGCCATTACAAAGTCATTTAATGACATTAAGCACAGGAGCCTGTTGGAGCAGGCAGAAAGGATGATGTGTACAGAGCTAAGGCCTGAAACAAAGGTTACAGAGGAACCTGGTGTTGTACTTACAGTAGGTCTGTGGTACAGCGAGGTTCCCTTCACCTAGTTGATGGACCACACCAAAGACAGAGAACTTGATTGTGCATCCAGGCTTGTTCACCCTGGGCCTTTGCGCAAGGCAGGACACCTGACTGAAGTCTTTCTGACCCGTACATAGTACGTCCCTGGTTAGAGAATTCTAGATTTATTGCATTACAGCTCAGTATAAATATTTTGATATGTTCAAGACAAATGAGTAACATGGCCTTGTACATTTTTAATTAATGAATAAAATTGTTGCCCACAAGATAGAGCTAATGTTGTCATTTTCAGAAATTAATGTACATTTTTATTTAACATTCTATGTATGCTTTAAATGCATTTTATGTTTCTGTGTTTGATTGTCAAGTATTCATCTGTGTTTGGACTTTTGTATTAATTTTTCTTTGACTTTTTTTTAAAGCATGATTTCTCATATTTTATTTTGTTTCTTTTAGGTTTTGTTTTATTTCATAAGATCCCACTGGATGGGTAAATGAAATAAGGAAAAGATGAGAGAGGGGCTGTTGAGCTTGTGGAAGCTGTATGCTGCACACTAGGGAGTGGACAGTGTTCTTGCCCAGTGAAGTGCCACCTCCCTTGGACTTCTCTTTTAGACATTGGTTATGTTTGGAGAACTGTAGAAGTACATTCAAATCAGTAGCTGTTTTTGCAAGAGCAGGGTGAAGCCAAGCCCTGAGGCAGCTATAAAACTCAAGAAAGTCCAGAAATAAGCTATCACACTTTTTCCTATGGTCTTGTCCTCACTGTCTTCCAAAATGACATTGAGATTAAATTACATTATATTGTTTCCTTTGTCGATTTTTTTCTGTTTGAACTTAACTGGAAAGATGTTGTTTTTATAAATAATATTTATCAAAGGTGAACTGCAAGGTTGCTTTTATCTTATTGCATTAGTAGTTCTGCAAAACTTCTACAAATGCTTCATTTTAGTGTGTGTGTAAAGTCATTGATTTCAGTGGGAATGCTCACATCCTTAAAGTTAAGTTCTTGTATATTTTCAGGATATGGCCTTAAATCCTAAAGCAGTAAATTGCAGAGCTGGCCCTGCAAATCTTATTTATTTATGTGGTTCCACTGACTTTACCAGGAAGTTGGAGAGTATAAGCTGTATACAGAAAGGTGGCAATATTGTTTGTTAGTGCGTTTGGGTATTGAACCAGTGCCATCACTTACACATTCAGTTAGATGGTGCTTATTCAACATAGTCCCTAAATTTGGGCAAGTGTACAAATCTTTAGTAGGCTGGAATGCTGATTCTGAGCCAAGAGCAAGAATAACAACACTATACAGTTGGTCCTTCAGACTGTATACTTACAGGCCTATTTAACTGTTCATATTTAACTGTGAAGTATAATTCAGAATATGCTTCGGTATGCTTCAGAGAAGAGCCTACCTGAAAAGAGTTTGCTGTAACAAGTAAAGCTAAGTGAAGGCACAAGCATTTTGCAAGAACAGGGTCTGCATTTAGGTATAGTGCTAGACATTAATTTTCCTGAGTTTATAAATTTGATCTTTTCAGTTTAGGGAATCATTGTAAGAAAGATGAAGTTTCTGCTTTTTTTAACTGAGAGTTAGCTACAAATGCTAGCAGCAAAAGACTGAGATAGATGCTTACATTTCTATGCATTTTGATTACCTTTCTGAGCTATGGTTTGATTTTAATTCCTTACAATTACGCTTAGTAAAAAGAAAATATGATATTGTTTTGTCTCTCCTGTATTTGCTTTTCATCATTTTTGTTTTTTAATTTCAGCCATTTTCACTTTTCCACTGAAACACTGTTGTCTTTTCTTTCGCTGTGGTCTTTTACAGAATACACCATCCCTCTCTTTCTGCAGTACTGGCTTGACTCTTTTGTTCTCCATATACTGACTTGCTTTTGGCCTTTTAAGACTCTTAGTCCTTCAGCTTTTTTCTTATGTTCCCTTTAGTCTCTCACATTCATTTTATTTATTCCTGCTGTGCTGAAGTTTTGGAAATATCCTTATTAGTCAAGAAATATGTCCACATCTGCATTCTTCTAGGCCGATGTAGTGAGATATTTCCTTTTGCCTGCCACTGGCTAGGGAAGGGGAATTGCAGTTGCTAAAGTGCTTTCTTCACTTCCCCAAAATCTGTCCCAAAGATGTGTTCTTCTCCCCACATTAAGAAGAGGGCAGAGCTGGAAGGCTACTGATGACTTAGGAATCATGGTGTCTTTGTCACCCTGCACATACTGTGGTGATTTGGGGAGGGATGGCAGCAATTAAGGATATCCATCATAGTTCCTGTTTGAAGTTAGATGTCAACGAGTGTTCTGCTGTTCCACAGACTATTAGGAATGTCTGCCTTTTTTCCTCTCTAAGCCTATGTGGACATGGTCTTATTTTAGAGAGATACTAACTTTCTCTTCTGCTTGCCAATTCTCTTTTAACTGCCTTTTAATTATTTTTTTCTCAGACTTCTTGCTTACCTATGAATCTCTCCTCCTGTTGAAATAATTTCTGATGCCATTGAGTTGATTCTAAATCAATGGAGAATCATTTAGTTTAGCAATATTTGAACTAAA
Source organism: Egretta garzetta (assembly GCF_000687185.1). Classification (NCBI taxonomy): domain Eukaryota; kingdom Metazoa; phylum Chordata; class Aves; order Pelecaniformes; family Ardeidae; genus Egretta; species Egretta garzetta. Next base: position 3,999,082 of record NW_009258755.1, read on the forward strand.
GTCAGTGGAGTTACATCAAATGTAATTGGATCACAAGCAGAGTATGACCCAGTAGCCCAGATTCTAGTCTTAAGTTTTTCTGGGGCAATGTCAACATATTTCAGTTATGTATTCACAATTTATTGCCAAATAAATGAGGTGAGAATCTGAACTCTTTTCTTCTGACAGGAAAAAGGCAGAGCTGGAATTTGGCAGTTGATTTTTGAAATATTTAATTCTAAAAGGTAGTTATTTCTGATTCATAATATTTATATGCATAAATGTGCACAGTTATTGATTGGGGATTTTACATAATTTTTTTGTAATTTATTTTGTGGCACTTTGCAGTTCATCTCTATGGTGTAGGAGTAGGTTTGATCTTCAGATATCTCAGCATGTACTGACACAGTATTTTGGATTTTATGTAATCATGGAGGTAACTTTAATAAACCACAACTGATTTATGCACCAGTGAAATATATATTTTTATATATATATATTTTGTAGACTATCCTTCTTACATATTTTGTACTATATCTTTTATATTAGCAACCTAGTGCACTGTTACTTGATGCAGATATTCACAGAACCTTATGGATTACAGCACGTAATTAATTACTAATAATGTCTTAACACAGATGTTTAATGCTTGATGGAAAAAGACTATGTGTTCCTAAAATGGTTTCTTTTCAGTATGTGGACAGAGCCTCTTATAGCTAAGGGAGCTAAACTTTGAACGTGGAAATTATAGTATCCACTAGCTCCTGTCTTTCAGCTTGATTGTAAGTGACATTGCTTGTAACTGTAGAGATTCTGATCTGCTCAAATAGTGTTGGTTTACAAAGGGCTCAGTTAATTACGAATTCTTGACCTCCTTAAAATAAAGTGAGACTGAAACTAAGAATCATGCAGGAACGATTAATGTGGTAAAAGTTCCTGGACATCCAGGATTTGACATTAAAAAGTCTTTATATTGTTTCACTGAGCAATAAAAAAGGCTATGAAACATCTAAAGGCAGAGTTGCTATTTTTTTTTCACTGTGCCAGACATGAAATTAAAATAAAAGCGTATTTCTAATGTTCTACTAGAAGCAGTTTATTTATACTAGAATTTACTTTAAATTGACATTTAATATACTCAGAGAAGTAGTGAGATAAGCTGTTGAGCAGTTTGATGGGCAGATTAGTTGGGGGACTGGAGAGGAAGCACTGCTGGGAGTGTTTTGGTGTGAGGCAAGGCATATCATCCACTCTGTTAAATAAACCTGTTCATGTTGAATTTGGTGGAAGTTTGACCAGTGGCCAGGTCTATGTTGCAAACAAGCGCATTGTTCCCAGGCAAAGCCCGGGGCCTGTGTTGTGTTTGCTGCAGCTGCCGTGCCAGGTGAGGTGGGGGCCTTCATGAAGGCTGTTCCTGCAGAAAGGTGCTTGGGGACCATGTCTTTTTTTGATGGGAGTTGTGGGAGCTCACCGCCAGGGCAGACGGAGACTGCTGTGACACATTTGCATGGCAATCTCTGTGTGTCTGAGTACCCCAACCTGTGCAAGGCAGTCCCCAACCTTTCCACTGTCTTTGGTTACCATCTGGATCTCTCCCATGCAGCAGTGAAGAAAACGAGTCGTTTCAGTGGGAGCAAGATCCTTGGGGGCAGCAGACAGTGCCAAGAAAACCTGTGGACAGCTAGTTGGAAACAATTTTACTTCAGACAGTTCTCACAGGAATAGCTTTTTGGTTTTTGACTGCCAGCAGAAGCACTAGAAATCTGTTTCTTTCCTAGGGTGCAGTCAATCCCTAAGAACAATTCTTCAAAGATTAAAAAACTTAATGGAAATTTGCCAGGTAGGAATGACCAGTACACTTTCTACTGGCTCTTTACGCAACAGCATTCATACAAAGGACCAGTTTCTCAGTCCTTTCACCCGGCCATCCATGATAAGTTGACAATTAATCATCAGCATGAAGACCAGCACATTGTTTGCAGCTGTTGGAATTCCTAAAAATTTGCAAATGCTTTGTAAAGTTGGAAGCCATTATAAAAAATGCATCCTTTCTGACGTCTTTTTAATTCAGCCTTCCTTTCCACTTGCATATTTAACATTTGAAATAATTTGAAAGTTACTGATAGATTGGGAGCTTAGTATTTTGTTTATGTTCATTTCAAAAGAAAACCTCAGAAGCTTACCTAAAGGTTTTTAGTATTTTCTTCTTCCTCTTCTTCTTCTTCTTCCTCCTAATTCTCTTTAGCTTCTTCTCTTCCTTCCAGTTTTCAGTGGTTCTATCTTTCCTTCTCTTCTGTTCTTGAGAGAGCTCAACATTCTCCTTTGTGAGCTGCAGTAAGCTCTCTTCTCCATAGGGAAAAAATGTGCAGGGTTTTTTAACATCCTTTTGAAGGGTTTTGCCATCATTATGTGATGGTGTAAAGTACTCCCCATTATAGTGTAGGCCCACATTGTGCCAGATTTTGTCATCTGATCTCCACAGCAAGAGTTCGTGGATGGTTGGAAGTATTGAGAACTATAAATACAGCATTATAGGGAGCACAGAGAACATTGGCACTGTGTATTTCACATGTTTCACAGCCCATTTCATTGTCCCACTTCCATGGAAATGTGTATCCCCAAAGTTTTGAAGCTGGCTGCCATTTGTTCTGTTTTTCTTTTGTATATACAAATTAAATCTGCTGTGAAAATAGAAAACAATGCATTAATTCAAAATAAATATAGCCAGTTAGTTCTACAGGCATGTAGGCTGTATGATCGAACTTGCAGAAGATGGTACTGTGTTTTAATCAAACCTCAATGTTAACTGGTTAACTTATTTTAATTAAAAAAGATAGATTGAAAGAGCCTACATTACAGTGTGTAATGTTTTGATATGGACATGCCATATCCTTCTAATTTTAATAGCATCCTTCCATGATTAGCTATATTTTTGCAGCTGCAAGGAGCGTTGTGGATAAGCACGTGTCCTGGCCTGGAGCAGAGTTGCAGGCAGTGTAAAGCCAAAATGCTTTCATTTTGAAGAGGGCAATTCCCCCATAGTCCCTAGAGGCAGCAACTCACAGCACTGTTACTAAGCAGATTATGTCTTAATATTGGAGGAAACTACCCTCATCACATGCACATTTTCACTGTAACTTTGTTCCTTGGCTGGAATGACAAGAACAACCGTATAGGATTTCAGGGAACTATCTGATATTCAAGCAAGTAGAGGGTGAAGTCATGGCCTTCTTGTCATGGTTTTGATTTTTGCTTGGTGTATAAGCACTGTAGGGCTCACTTCTCAGGCATGTCCATAAAACAGGAAAAGAATTTTTTTCCTGAGATTTTTTTTTAACACAGCTATTTCATTGATATTATTGGCTTTACTAGTGTGAGAGCAGAATTGGGCTGCCATGCCACTGCACAAACGCAAGACCAGAGTCATTGGCAAATATATTTGAAATGTCTTCCACTGCCATTCAGAGCCCTGTGTTCCTTGGTCTTTCTCAGATTTCAGGTTCAACTTAAAAATAGGAAGAGAATTGTACAGTTGGTTTCAAAGTATAGAACTTCAGCATTCTTTACTAGAATCTATTTTTCACATGTTGAAAAAAGCAACATTCTAAATGATAGCACAAAAATGCCTTCTACCATAACATAACATAAAAAAGTCTGCTGTAATCCATCAGCAAGCTGTGAGTCTTTTTTCTCTCTCTCCCCTCTAATTCTTCATGTTGGAACTGTTTTATATTTCTTGTAAATAACAGACAATCATTGTTTTTATTCCCAAGTACTACCATAACAGTTTGGACAAATTATACTTACAAAGAATGTACTTGCTGAATTTACTTTTAACAGGCCAATAAAGTTTTATAATTCACTATCATTGTGTCTTTCACTCTCTGTAAATTGATCACATCTAGTATTTCATTAGTAACTGTGCAGTATATTGGAAAATATGTGAATCTTGGAGTTTCTCACCTGTTATCTGTTGTTATAAATGTGTTTATTGTTACTTTTGTTTTCTGATAAACAATGAGATTCAACTCCTCAATTATATTTTTATAGCATCTTGAGTGGTTACCCTATTTAAAAAACACCTTCTGCCCCGCCCCCCCCAACCTATTTGCAATAGTTTTATTTCCATCTAATTTAATTTAAATGTATATGTATATGTGTATAAAAGTCAGGTGTGTGTGTATTCGGAACAAATGACTACATATTCAGCTGTTGGCCATAAGACAGCACGTTTTACATGTCAGGCCATGCTTCATCTACTCAGAACTTAAAGTAGAAAAGATTGGTTGGTTGAATACTCAAGTAAGCTGTGCTGATTTCCTAACTATTTTGAAGAAACATCAGTGCTGTGATTTGAAGGGTGCATTTTGCTTTGGGACTTCTGTTTGTTGGCTGGGACCACCGTAATTTCTTGACAGACCTAATGAAACAGAGTACACAAGGATACTGAAATGGTTATGTCACAGTTTAAGCCCTTTTTTCCCCTTTTTTTCTTTTTACTAGGGCATGTTGTATTTTCCCATGAATTTGAATGCTGTACTTGGACTATAGAAGATGTGGATATTGTGTTACATGTTCATCTTCTTGCTTCTGAAATGTTTGGTTCAGAGGAGGGCTACTAAAATGGCCCAAGGGCTGGAGCACCTCTCCTATGAGGACAGGCTGAGGGAGTTGGGGTTGTTCAGCCTGGAGAAGAGAAGGCTGCGGGGAGACCTGATTGCGACCTTTCAGTACCTAAACGGGGCCTATAGGAAAGATGGGGAAAATCTTTTTAGTAGGGCCAGCTGTGACAGGACAAGGGGTAATGGTTTTAAACTAAAACAGCGTAGGTTTAGACTGGATACAAGGAAGAAATTCTTTACCATGAGGGTGGTAAAACACTGGAACAGGTTGCCCAGAGAGGTAGTGGAGGCCCCATCCCTGGAAACATTCAAGACCAGGTTGGATGGGGCTCTGAGCAACCTGATCTAGTTAGCGGTGTCCCTGCTCACTGCAGGGGGGTTGGACTAGATGACCTCTAGGAGTCCCTTCCAACCCAAAACATTCTATGATTCTATATTTCTCTTCTGGGAGCTCAGTGCATCTCTGAGCATTGTGCATCTCTGAGCATTGTACCAAATCTGCTTTGATGCCTGTAGGGGATTTCAACTTTTTCACCTATTGGCACAATTGTGATGTCATGTAGTGTATGCTTTTTTATCATCATCCATGTACAGTATGCTTTTGGAACTAATTTGATGTATCCTCACTATCTAGAAGAAACAGGGTCTATGTCCATTCTTTTGCTAAGAGAAGCTTTCAGTAGGACTTGCTATTACAGGGAAATTGATTAAGCTGGTAGATAAAATTATTTTAAAGAAAGTCTTCAAACAATATAAAATGCTAGATTCATGAAAATGCTTTACCAAGTAGAAGAACATACTGAAATTGTGATGTATTGGATATTTTTTTGAGTGGTAGCAAGCTTGCCATTGAAATACTCTAATACAGGGTTTGCAGCCACAGCAGAACAGGAAGTTGCTGTCTAAAGAGAACAATCAAAAAGTGAAGTTGAGTAAAGGCAAAAGTGAAAATAGCCATTTCACTGCCCAGGAAATTAGGAAGTCAACAGGGTAAGGAGCAACATAAAGTCTTAATGTTCTTGATTATCCAAATTAGTGTAAAAATGCAAACAAGGCTTCATTTTTAATGAACATTAAATATTGCAACTTAACAGTATTCTTGTAGAAGTATATTTTGTTCTTCTAAATGAGAAAAAAATACAAACAGCATGTATTGGATATTTGTACCTTGAGAAATCTTTATTTCTGTCTAATTTCTCCATTCACATACTGCAAGAATAAAAAGTTAATTTCATAGGTTAATATATATATTCTATTCCTATTTTAAACTTAACATTAATTTAAAGATCACCTTTCAAGCTCAGTAATTGATGTTTCGTCCTATATCGTTAGTAATCAGTCTCTAAAGCAAAAATACAGAGCACATAGTAAGCAGTTCTTTGTATATTGCAGTTTCATGAGAATGGTTGCAAAAAGTCACAAAATTCTGGTTTCTGATATTTAGATAATGCTATTAAAAGACCTTTCTGGCAATGTGTTTTACCTATAAAAAGCAAGTATAGTGTGTAGGTTTCTAAACTAAGTGTTCTCTAGCTAGTTTGTTGAAGGTGACAGATACTTTAGATTTAAATGATAATGTTTTGTTTGTCTTCTGAGTTACTGTCCAGAGCTCTAGGACTTTCATCATCAGAGAAGAGTTAACAATAAAGGAGCCAGATGTCATTAAGGTAATAATAAACAGAAAATGGAGTTTCAACTAAAATAATCCCCTCAAAACATAAAACTGCAGTTCACAGTGTGTGATAAAAGCCAAAAGTAGGTAAGAGAATAGAAAGGTGCATTTGAAAGAGAGCTGAAAATGAGTTTGTATTAGAGTTCTTGTTTGGTGCACAAGTTGATGCTGCGTTTAACATGAACGGCTTGCTCTGGTAGTTGAAAACCAGTAATTTAAAACCCGCTTGTTTGTTTTATTTATGCAGTTTGCTTTCTCCTGTAGTTTCCGAATTCATAATTTATTCCCATTATGCCATTCTTATGATGCCATTATTGTGTCTTCATTATTCATCGTAGCAAACTTCAGATACAGTTCTGTAATACATTGCAATTGTTGTAATACATTGTATCAGCAAAATCCCAAATAGTGTCTCAGAATAAGTTAGAATATGAATGTGGCAGTGTCTTTCATATCTGCATTTACTCTTGCTGCATAGAAGTGCTGTGCTCTTTACACATTTGGAAGAAGCAGAGTATTCATCTGGCTGTTCTATGACACCTTCCCAAGAGAACTGATATGCAAAAGGAAAACATACAAGTGTGTATTGGGAACCATGTATCAATGACACTACACTATTTCCGCAATAACTCTCAATAGCTAATATTTGATATGAGAAGTTGAGAGAACAGAAGGTGGTGGAACTCTTTGAGGCCAGATGGGCAATTGGTTGTGCAGTTTCTTGACAACTAGTGTGATCACACTGAAGAGTCACCACGTTTTCCTCTGGAAGGGTTTTAGCACAATTTCAGTATCTACAGTACTGAAGTCAATGATGCCTTAGGAATGGATACGTCATCCCTGCCCCAGGGAACATGATCCAAGAAAACAGCTAGTTCTATATAAACTTTTGCCCCAGGGCTGGGTAATGTTTCTTTCAGTTTTTTGTCAGCTCATGCTGAGTTTTTGTAATGTCTTTACTCCCGCAGACATCCTGTCATAGACCTTCCTGGCTAAACCAGAATAACCCTTTTTCAAAAGACACGTGCCATGTAACCAATTTTAATGCTTCCTTATGAAGCCTAGCATGATGCTCAGGTCGGAGCTTATAAGTTGGCTCACACTTTTCTGCCCCAGATGGTCCCAGAGTGAAGGTCAATAGGGCTAGCCACGTCAGAGATTCCTGGTGTACTTGTACCTAACTAATGCATAGTTATAAGAAGTTGGTTCACTTCTGTTAAATGTCTTAAGACTGCTTGGAAAGATCCAAGGACTGTATGTACCTACCTGTACAGGATAACTATTAGAATTAGAACAAAATGTGAAGTCTCAATAAATACATGCTGTGTAGAAGAAAACATTTACATAAGACTCCCATTTTCATTCAGATTCTAATCAGTGTGTGTTGCCTTAAATTTGAGACACAAAAGTTAAATTATGAAAGGATAGGAGTGTTCGCTTCCTCATGGTAAGCCCTGCTTATTCATTTTTTCTATTACTGTCAAGTGACTAGATGAAAGACCTAGGAAGTTAGTTTCTCCCTTAGTTTTATCTTTTATTAGCCAAAAGTAATTTTTTGGCAGTTTGAGGTGCTGCCTCTCTGTTCTAATATAGCTGTCTGCCTGTCTTGGTGAAGTTGGTCTTCTGGGTACCAAGTAGCCCAGTGATAGATATCTCAGTCCCTGATGGGTCTTGTGAAGGCTCTGCCACGCAGGCAGTAACTCTGTGTCATTACTAATTTCTCAGCTGTCTCATTTTTCAGTACATGTAATGTTTCTTAAACACAACCCAAATCATCAACTCTGCATTTGTTTCCTTATGAGAGTATGAATCAAAATCAGGTAAGCTGACTGTGAATTGCCTGAGCATTTCCTTTCTCCAATAACCACCAGGCATTTGAGATATGGTTTTTGAAGCAGAACGCGCAGAGATCAGCTTTCCACTTGCTGTGTGGTATAACAGGTTACCTTTTCCCATATGTCAGCACTGGTTTTCTCTTGGGAGTTGGCATAATCTCTTTCCAGGTACAAAATCAGACTTTATCACTCTTCATCATTTTGTTAAAAAAAGCGTGAAGGGCCTCGTGCCTGTTCAAGAGGAAGGCAAAGATTTATCGTAACTGCTTTTCCTTTTGGAAGAGGAACGCCAAGTTTCCATTCCCTGCTGCTACTTCACACTTTGTTGGAATTCAAATGTATAATTTGTATTCAAATATATAAGCCTGTTGCTGTTGAACTCGACTACCCTGGCACCCACTGAAGCTGTTACCTGCGGTTAGGAGGTGATGGCATTGCCGCTGGGGGCAGTTCTTCCTAACTGTGGGGCTCTAACATTTCTTGCTCCTGGGTTCTGGTCTGAACTTTGCTCATGGTGAGAGCAGCTAGGGTAACCACTAGTGATTTGTAGTGGCCCACATGACAGCAATTTGATCCGTGATTGCCAGGGGACAGGTACTCGTGCCAGGAAAGGGCAGCTTTTGGCAGATAAAGCAGAAAGGCGGAGGATTGATGGCAGAGAGACTGAGTTATCCTGTCGTCAGTCTAATTACAATGGTTTTGATCATCTCTAGGAGGGGAGTGGAAATTCTGAAGAACTTCTGATGGTTTTTTCCCCATTTGGAGACATGCAGGTCTTGTTTCAGGTGCCATAAATCAGGCTACTGTGAGATTTATTTCTTTAATACAGAATATAAATGTAATTTTAACTGGCTGCATTTATAAGGAATTACATCTGCATGTTGCAGGATGCAAAGAGTCTGTGCAGATGCTTTCCTTTATACCAGAGCCCTGGCTGTGACCCCAGATAGAGCATAGCACTGTATTGCCCTATAAAATAAATCAGGGGCGTTTATTCATCTGAGATTTTTGTCGTCACTGCAGCTACGGACAGGAGAAATCATGCCTGCATGTGTGGTCCTGCCTGGAGTCACATCCTTGTCTGACTCAAGTAATTTTATCTGCTTCAGGATTCTAGGGAGCACTGCTAGTGTGCCACATTAAATTGTCCCTGAGTAATGTGTAACTGCTTCTTTAGCATTCTGAAACTTTTTGTCATTGCTACCTACACATCGCTATTGCAAGTACACAGTTTGTACAGCCTGATTCTCTCATGTCTTTCCTTGCATTGCGTTTATGTTTATGCCACGTGTCTGTAAAATGCTAACAGATCAATCTGTCCAGCAGTGAATATATCTGCATGGGATGCAAACCCATGAGGAACTCAAAATCATTAGAGACTGAGAAAGGTATGAGTCAAGTCCTTTAACCAGTTCACATCAGCTAAGAGACCAGCTTAAATATTTGCCATTCTTAAGTACTACTACTCTCCACTATTTGGGAATGGTAAATTTTAAAGCTTGAAACTCACTGTCTGTGAACATTTGTAGGAGTAAACATCTTGGGTCTTGCCAGACATTTAACATAAAAAGGAAATGCCAACAAAATGAAGCAATGCAATTTTAATTCCAAAACTGTAAGGGCTTTGTGGTGTTTAATCCATAATAGCCAGATTCCATGTAAGATCTGTATTTATCTGTAGTTTCATTTTTTCTACAAAACGATCTTTTAGGAGATTATGTAGGTGTAAAATAGTGCTATGTATTACAGTTTTAGTCATGTGTTACTAAAAGAATGAATAAAGTAATCTCATTTTTTACTACTGGTATTGAATGGCTTTATGTGTGATGTATACTTTGAAATTTGCTCTGGACCAGTGAGTTTAATTCAACAGGGCTAGCTTGTTTTAAATCCAGGACCCCAATGTCTTTATACTGGTGTTTGCGTCATTAGTACTGTATTGATCTTTATTTTGCAAGTGATGGTGGTCCCTAAAGATATATTTTTTTATTAAGCATTGTAAGAAATATCCTGGGTGTGAATATTAGTTAATTTTTTAGCAATAATTGCTTGGCAATTTGAAATGAAATTGGTGCCAGATTGCTGGTGCCATTGCTAGTGACACAGAACATCAGAGATCTGTTGTAATCATACTCTTGAAAATGAAGTTTCATTTTAAAAATGACATATGTAGTGAGATCCTATGTTACTCTTGCTTTTTCATAAAAATTTAAATGGGTGAGTTGCTCAGGACTTAATTTTTGCTTCATTTTGCAGGCTGATTAAGTAACTTAGCTGTTTCAAGTTGTCATGGGTTTTGCTACCACGCCATGAAAACACGGAGAAACTGTCTGATAAAGTAAGAAAAGTTGGTACTGTCTTAACAAGGCAATTTCTGATGCCTCTGGAAACTGTGCTGGCAAACAAAACCATCCCAACCACTCAGCCAATAAACTGTGTACTTTTTAAAAAGGAGTTTCTGTATCCATCTGAGGTAACGTGACCAAGTGGAGGCAGCAGCCAGCAAAACCGGAGGACCCCGAGGCAGTGCGGCATCGCCTCCTTGCAGAGCCAGGTACCCCCCTAGGGATAATGGGCTCCTCTGGTTACCAGTGCAGTCCAGCCGCCCCCAGCAGAAGCCCAATGAAGCTGTCATGTGTTGGCTGCTTCCTGGCATCTCTCTTCTGAGGTGTCTTATCTCTGTGGCGGAGAGCCCAGCTTAAAGCCTCCCAAAGGGGTGTGCGCCCAGGCGTGCTCCCAATGCTGGAATGACACAGGTACTGTGGATGGCTTCAGTAAGTTTTTGTGATGATGAGCGTGCTGCGCTGCCTCCAACTAGTGCTCTTTGCTAAGGATCCAGGCTTGCTTCTTTGCCCCCTTCCTTGAAGAGGAGGAGGGAAGGGAAGGCACTGCAGGAGGGATTCACTTCTGCTGGCTCCCAGCCCAGAGTTAAGCACTCTCCAGCGAGCTGGCATATCCACCTCACATCCATCCCTCCTCTGCAAGTCCATGTGACTGCATGACTTTCAAAATCTTGCTAATTTTAATAATCCCAGCAGCACCGTAATGAAAACTTAGTTCCGTAGCTTTTACATTTTTGGTAGCATGCAGCAAGTCTTTAATCCTCTCCCTGGCAAAACTCCCACTGACTTCAGTGGGAGTTTTGTCTGAGCATGACCAGAGTTTGACTTTCAGGTTTTGGTCCTGTATTAATTTCTCAGCAAGAAAGTGAAATGGATTTTATGGATTTTCAGTTAAACATTAGGAACACGTGAAGCTGTCATGCTCTATAATGTAGCGGTACAAATACGGGCAATTACCTTTTTGTCATTGCCTGTTGGGAATAATACAGATCTATTACTTTAACCCATTCCTAGCATAATTCATGTGCAGCCATATATTATAGATGCTGCCTTTCAGTGACACAACTAAGTGCCACAGTAGCACAAGACTTCATTTGCCAAAAAGGTTGTCATCATTCTTAGTGCAGAGACAGCAGTCCTGATTCCACTGTCATGCATAGGGATTTTGCACCATTGTCAATTTAATAAATTGCTCTCAATTGATATTAAGATGAAGGGAATTAGACTCTCAATACTGCTATTTCCCTCTTTTTGTTCATAGGATCTCGTGCTTCATGTTTGGTTTCACTTTCATCTTTCCCCAGATTTGTTTTTCTCTACATTTTTGATCAACTAGCTAGTTGGAGCTTAGCACCACGTTATTTTGGGTAAAAAAAAAAAAAAAAAGAAAAACCTCATCTGGCAAAGTCAAGTAAGGTATAGAAAAACCTTCAGGGAAAATTGATTCTTTCTAAAGACTGTAAAAATTAAAAACTTACAGTTTACTGAAATCATGGTATCAAAGTGGGGACTCCAGAGAATGAAATACTAAGTGACTGTGTTCCTGCACTGAAGTCTGATTCTTGGTTATTTAGTATTGGTGTGCTTGAAGTGAAGGTGTGCATTTTTCTTGCATGTGGGAAGTGCATGTGTCTGCCTTTTGCAGTTTGGTCCTTTGAGACCTGTTTGTATGTGAGCATTGCAGACTCTAATTTTGAATCTAGTCCAGTGCAAGAGAGGATTGTAGCTGTGCATGGTTTGTTTTGTTTTGCAGTCTCTGAAGGCAAGAAGATTATTTTTGCAGATCAACTCAGAGATACACTAATTAGGGAAGTTTATGTGGTCTTCTACTTCAGTTGGTGCTAATGTTCTACACGTGTTCATTAGATTCATACAGAATTACAAAGCCATTTTATTCTGCTTTGTAGTATTTGCTTCTAATGGTGGTCAGCAATAAGGCTATGTTATCAGCTTCCTTCAGCAGTTCCTTTCTGAGAGTATTTGATTTCCATACGAATCTGTTCTGATAAATCTGTTGCTAAGAAACAGCCATGACTGAATTTTTGGTAAAAGAGGAAGTTACACTGAGAATAAATGAGTGTCACCCTAAAATACTTGAGTTTAACAAGTACTATTGCTATTTAATGCTAACTTATAAATTACAGCATCATAGGAGGCCATGTGGACAATTGGGAACTGAATTTTTCAAGGTGATAGGAAGCTGCAGAGTTAAGAAATCCAGGGAGGTGTTAGAAAAAGAGAGGATAGATGAGCCAGGTGGTCAAGAGAGAAACAGTTAAGAAGAGAGAGGCAAAACTCTTCATAAAGGGAGAAGTGAGTAAATAAGCAGAGAAGGCACATCACAAAAAAGCCAGAGGAGGATACTTGGTAAAGTATTCAGAAGTAGTAGAAGCAGCAGAAGTAATTTATGAAAATATTATGTGCAGCATCCTGAAAAAAAGAGAAACACTGCTTTATTTAGAGTCCTGCAGAATAGAAACAGCGATGCTTCCAATATTTTAGCAAAACCTCACTGTGGTCTCATGACCAGTTTTGTGACCAGTTTCACAGTTAATGCGTCCATTTTCAAATCTGCTGTAGCAAAACTGTCAGAGCTTGGTTCTAAGTGTGGCCACCTCTGGGATGGGCGAGCTAGCTGGTACAGTGCAAACAGCTTTGAGTGTGGGGCATTTTCCTGCTTGCCATAGAGGCACTTCCAAGAAAAGCTGGCAGGAGAGAGGTGACAGGAGGAATCTCCAGCAGACGAGGCATCATGTGGCAGTGAGGAGGAAGTGTCTTTAAATGGCAGTAGAGGATCTACATCTGGAGGCAAGTCAGTCAGTTTGGGCAGCTAATTCCGTAGCTTGTGAGTGATGCTGCTGGGACAGAAATTTTACATGTTGTTGTTGTATCCACGAGTGTCTTTTTTTCCACTACAGTAATTTTTAGATCTGCATTTGAAAGGGGTTTTGAGAATGTAAGGCTTCACTGCCTTAGGAATCATGCTTGGGGAAAGAAGGGTGTTGTTTGGAAGCAATTCTGCATCTTTGATCTGAAGCTGTACTGGCACGGATAGTCTCCAAACAGTCTGTTCAGCTCCCTCCCGTCTCTAATGGTGAATTGTTTATTAAACAATGTCCCAAAAGATCTATTTGAGCATAATCCAGAAGACTATAATTGTGGAAATGGAAAGTGACTAATGGAAAGGGATTGCTTTATGCTTTCTTAGAGGTGCACAAACCCACCAGATGCTAGAGTGAGTCTGTTGCTAAGGCATTGTTCAACAATTCTCCACATGGGAGAACATGGCAGATGCTTCACCTGAGTATCACAAGAATTTCTAGTGACATGTGATTGCTGAGCATCAAGAATCATCCCAGAAGAAGGTTCTGCCCAGGCTCTTGCCAGCCAGCAAGGTTTTCTGAGCAGGGGCTGTGATCCCTGATTGAAGGCCAGGGAGGTGTACAGTTGCTGAGTGCTCTAGGGACAGGGCCTATAGAGAAAGCCACTGAAATGGCTGCTGTGGCAGAGACAAAAAAGGAATCCGTTTCACTGTTGCTAAGTAATCTAATATAAATTGGAATAAAATGTCAGGCATTGATGCTCAGGAAGGAAAGCAAGCTATCTCACGCTTTGTGCTCACTGTGGGCCAGTTTTGGACTGCCTGTCTTCTGTGCTGAAGCCTCCTGCCCTTCCAGCAACCCTCTTCCAAAGGCCAGATACTGCCTCCCAAGCACATGCAAAATTTTGGCCATGAGGACCAAAGCCTGTTCACTCAAGGAGAAAGAACTACTTGACAAGAAATAGATGGTGGAGTGTTAGTTCACCATCTTCCCATGCTCTCCTCTTCAGGTGTAGGTGGGCTTCAAATTTTGTTTTTAAAACTTGTTTTCAAGGATGGGGAATATTTGGAAATTAAGAGAAAACTTTAGTTGGGCTGCAACTTATTACTACAAGATCATCTCAGTGAGAGCTGAGTAAACAGCAAAACCAGATTTCTGCAGGTGTTGTTTACAATTTGAGCATGATGTTTGGGTTGATTGTGTGTAATCATTTAGTTTTGCTTCTTTGCAGTTTGTCACATTTAAGGTTAGCTAGTGTGGCTGTAAATTAAAAATGAATTAGAAGCTATTATGCTGGAATGCTCGCTGAGAACAAATTGAGAGGGATATTTCAATGTAGGACAGTGTTGACTTCCTAATCTGTGCAGTTTTGGGAGCCTGTAAGAATCCTCCACTCACAAAAAATGAGAAATGATACACTTTATGTTATAGTGTCATGTAGTTAACACCTCCACAAATGAAAACTGGTCAGTAACAACTAAGGGGGAAAACCCCCTCAAATAAATTGTATGTAAAGGATGCATTTAAATAATGTGTGTTTTAGTAGAATAATCCACTGTAGACTGTGGATTCGTGCATCACTGGTGTGCTTCTCACCTGACTAAACCTGCAGCCTGGAGAGATAACCTGCTAATGTACTGAAATGCATGTACTTTATTGATACGTGCTATGTACTTGTTGAGCTACAGGCCTTATTCAACTCTGAATAGATACAAATCAACATCTGAAGAACCCAAAGTGTTTTCCGTAGGACCAGTCAAGTTCTTTTTGTCATTATGGAAGATGAGGGCTGGAAGGGGACCTGGGAGATTCTTCCCTGTCCTAAGCCTGTATCAACTGTACCTGTATCTTTTCCAGCAAAGATTTTCCTGATCAAGATCTCCAGAAGTGGAGATGCCTGAGTCTTACATGAGCAATTCCAGTGCCTGAGTATGCTTTCCTAACATTTTATCTCAGTCTTTCTTGATGCACTTTTGTCATGAAACTTTTCATTCCTATCCAGCGTGGTCATAAAATAAAGATTGTTCCCTTCCATTGGAAGGCTGTCTTCATATACTTCCTCAGACCTCTGTTTAGGAGAAAAGAAGTCTCAGTTCTTCAGTTTTTCCTCAGGTCTCTGAGTATTTCTAGATTTTTCCATATAATGTTTTCTGCTGATTTCCTTGGATGGGAGAGACCTGTAGATAGTATCTCTGTACTCCCAAGAAATAATCAGGGGAGGGTTTAAAGAAGGGAAATAGTTTCATTAGTAATGCTTTAAAAAAAAAAACAACCACACACAAGCAACAAATACAAATTTAATATCAGGGAGCATTTATCCACAATCTAGCCTATCTGCCATATCATCTAATCACGTCTAACTAAACAGAATTTGGAAAATCATTCAAGTTGACTACTCCAGATAGCTTTGTTGTTCTCTCAGGTAAAGATTGACTGCCAAAGCAGCATGGGGAAACTTGTGTTGCTTCTGTACACATTGCACTTATCTTCTAGACAACAGAGGACCTCATTCCCAGCCCTAGGAATGGGAATGCTAACACAGATTATTTATGAGAAGTGTGGAGGGAAGTGATTGTTAATGAAATAGTTTTTAAATTAAATGAAAGGCAACAAGGATTTAATTTTGGGTGAATTACTCTTTTTTGCTTGATGCCAACAAGCGCATTCCAGCTGATCTTTTTTCTTATTGCAGTGATTTTTCACTGTAGTATTTTTAAAGGATTGTAATTTTACCCACGTTTCCGAGATGTCCAAACCTGCAGGTGGCTGTAATGAATGGTCTTGGTGATCTATATTAAAAAAGATAAATCATTTTTTTCTTTCCATCTTTCACATTTTCTGCTGCCTTGTATCCTTACTTCTCTGCCTCACATATTCGTATTGATTAATACATTACATCCCTGCTAGATTTTTGTCTCAGGTCTGTGTTTCATTCAACTACCAATAATGAGAGGCCATAAATTCCTCATTCTTTATGATAGGGCACATCATCTGAGCTGCAGATACTGCAGACGTGTCCGTGTAGCAGTGGGCAGCTGTATAGCCACCATTTATCCTACGGCTGAAGGAGGGCT
>NW_009258755.1:4015627-4052375 GCF_000687185.1 Egretta garzetta
GGCAGTTCTTCCCAGGTCCTGGTCATGGCTTTGACAAAGATCCCATCTGCAGCACTGGGCAAATGAGTGAGCTGCACAGAGCTCCTCCTGTTGCCTCCAAATTGGGAATAATAGTAGTGTGTACCTCTCCGAGGACAAACTGTGAGGATTTATTGGTTATGGTGCTTAAAAGTTTGAAGATGCATACCAGTTTGTGGCTGTGAGATCTGTTAGACAAATGCCCCACATTCTGGCTGAAAGGAGAAAGAAATCGGCAACCTTTGTGCCACAGGCTGAGGCTTTGCTGGTGTTATCCCTGGGGGGAGCTGGCCCTTGAGTGGGGCCAGGGCAGAGGAGGGTCACGCACCTTTTGTACAGCACAGCCAGTACTAGCAAAATGAGTATGTCTTAGAAACCTCGTACTTTTTCCTAAAGGGTTTTGAAGTGCTGCAAAGGAGGTTTCTTGGGTGGACTGCCTTGCCAGTCTGTCTGTCCCAGACCTAGATGCCTGTGTCTTTGTCCCTGCGTCCTGTAGGTTGCATGGCTTTTAGGGAGTGACTTGCGTTGTGAAGGGGTCCCCTAGGTTATCCTAAGGGGTCCTCCCTATTTGGAAACCTCTCTTGCAGAAACTTTGACCTCTGGAATGCTCTAGGCTTGTGTGTAAAGGGATGTGTACATACAGGGGAGTATAGACAAGATTGTGAGAAGGCAGCTGAAAGGAACTGACTGGGATTCTTTCACAATCACACTCCAGAATAAAACCGAAGCAAACAAATATGCAGCTGTGGCTCTTAGATTCAAAGCCACAACAAAAAGGCCTGATGAAATACTTGAGTGGCTAAAATCTGTGCACAGTCATTTCAGTGGAAATTACCCAGATTGCGTGTTTGTTGCTCTCCAGAGGAGTTTGGCATATGAAATAAGTTTTCCAGCAAGGGGGACATGCATTTTAGGGGAAAGGCATTTAAGTCAGTGTGACTGACCTTTTGACACTTAGCAACACTGAAAATTTGGTACTGTAAAGCTGTATAACTTCCCTATTATTTCATAAGACTCAAAGATAGGCATTGCTTAAGTTATTCTACAGCAGAAAGAAAATGACCCGGCACTATAACTTATTGGCTCTGTATGAAAGTGACACAGTGATAGCAACGCAAATTAGTCTTCTTGTGAAGCTGCAACAAATGAAGGAAGAAAAAGCATAGATTTTTCACATGAAAACAAAAGCAAGCCACCTTGGATTCTTGATCAATGAAATGCTACATCAAACTGGTGTGGCTTCATCATCATTTTCAAACAAATATCTCCCCTTTGTTTTGCAATGGTTATAAGTAAAGAGACTCCTCTAAGGGTTGCTTCTGGGTTTAAAGATTTATTTTCAGCCACTTATTCCTGCAAGAGACCTCCAAGGCGCCCCCTTCCTTCTGTAGTTCAGAGGTTGTTAGAAGTGCATGCTGACAGGGAATGGATGCATTTGTCTGCTGGGTGTGGGGAAGTTCTCCAGCTCTCCATTCTGGTTCCCCTGACTTCCTAGGAGCATGCTCTTGGATGAGAACCGAACTTCTTGGCCAGTGTCAAGAAGTTTTTCTCATCTCATATATCAAGAAGCATCAGAGTACAAGCTTAAACAAGCACTGGTGGGTGCAAATCAGTTAAACAGATTAATGATACCTGTCAGAAGATGTGAAATTATTTATCCTCTAAACACTCAAGCCTGGCAAGTCTCAGTTTTCTGAGTCACAGCCTTAATGTCTACAATGTAGTTTTTGGCTCAGTGTGCTGCACTGGAATAGAAGGAAATGCACTATTTGAACTGTGAAGACCAGTGTGCTTCAGCAGAATAGTATAATATTGCTTGGGGTGATCTTACTCTTGATCTGGTGGTGTTTCGTCCACCACAAACAAAGGAGGATTAACCCCATAATACTTGTTTCACAACTGACTGTGACAGTGGCTATTGAGGTGACTTCACAGAGGCTAAGACTAAAGGCTGAATTTCTGGGGAGCTGGCAGGGATGGGGATATGAGACAAGAAGGGTCAGCTGGAAGATGGGGAGAGACAAGAAATGCTATTCCTCTGCACAGCTGAACTGCTGAGAAAGAATAAGACCACCTTGCTTTGAGCCTTCCCTCATTAAAAGCATCAGCAGCTGCAAAGACCATCATTTTAATAATCCCACTCTAGATTTGCAGAAGAATCTGACTTCGAACAGCTCCATCAAGCAAAGTGAGACTAAACTGGTTTCTCCTTGGGAAGATTATTCAGCCAGCTTTGAATGTTTTTCCTTGTGTTCTATTTATGCCTTTTAATTCAATTCTCTGTATTCAGCATGCAGCATTTTAAGAGACCAATAATATAAAATAATGTTTCCATAATTGCATTACTTTCTATTATGCTGGGCTCTCTTATCCAGTCTAATAGAATTGCATAAACATGATTCGATATCACAGTTGCATACAGTTGTTGAACTTGGGAATGTAAAGGAATATTGAAAGTAAAGCTTACAGCACCTTAGTCAGGAAAAGTGTGCCAAGCCATGATTGATGAGTTGTCTTCCAGAGGGAGTGAAAGATAAGATAAGCGATTCAGGAGTTAAGCTAAAAAGACGTCTGTTCTGGTAAGAAAGTTGTATCCTAGCTTGATAACAAGAAAAATTGGGTATCATCTGTTCTTGCTGAAGCATAAAACTTACCTTTTAATCATGCAGAAAAGAACTTAGAATCTACAGCAAATATGGGAGTCTCCTGGGAAAAGGAATCTTGTATAATTGCTTTTTCAGAACAAGGTATTTAACTAGTGAAAAAATACACCCCTCCCAAAAGGAAAAAGGAGAGAAGGTTCAGTATGGCCTTGAAATTCAGCAGAAGTGATGCTGACTGATGTGACATACACTCACTGTCCTGCTTTTGACTTGATGGTGTGCTATTACCCTGTCCCAGCACAGACTGGTCCCGGTTCCTAGAGGAAGTAAGAAGAGCCAATGCTAGCACAAGGTCAGCTGAGAAATCTTCCTAGCAGTCAATGTCATTTTTCACAGAAGGACCCATGGTTATTAAGGCATCACTACACAAAGTCATCTCTATAAACAATTCTCTTTAGGTGAGCTGTCTCATAACACTTGACTAAGCAGGTGCATCCTTGTAACTACACAGCTGCAACCACAGAGCTAAAATCAGTTGGTGTTTTGATAATTATTACTCCTATTGTTTCCCAGTGTGCCTGAGCTGTTAGTAGTGACTTCAGGGATAACTGTAGTGACATGTGACACACAGAAGTGTGTTGCAAGGAGTATGCAGGATATTGTAGCCTCCAAGAGATCTTGTTAGAGCTTGGAGAGAAAAAATGCAGAGTAGATTGCTTGTATCTTTGGCACAGTAGGTGGAGGGAGAAGTAGATGGACACAGTGCTTGTTTGTGACCATCTAAACTAAAGTCTATGTGCTTGCAAGGCCATGCCAGGTGCAAACAAAACCCGTATGTTCTTTCTGATTCTGTATTTGAGAGCCTCTCCTTTTTATTTTTTTGCCTGAGCCTGCTTAGTTGAGTCATGCTGTTACTCACTTTGGGACTCTTTCTGTATGTTGGTACACAAGAAGGTCATGTGGATTATTCCAGTGACAGCAAGTAGTCAGATGTGTTGCCACAGCCAACTACCTAAGTATTAGCAGAAGTCTGAGATAATGCAAAGCAAAACGTATACCCAAAAAGCAGCAGTGTGATAAGTCTTGGTAGTGTGCGTGTTAAAACTGCATTAACCCTGATGGTGATAGGAAAGGCTATATTTCATAATCATGAAACTCCTTCTCCTGGACAGAAATAGCAGCACGCCTTGAAAGTAGTTTTATAAAATTTTATTTCTAAACCTAAGGAAACTCACATTTGCTGGCACCACCAAGGTCAAAGACAGTGCAGGGAGGGTTGCTGGCACTACTGAAGGTAAACCATGACCCCACCTCAGCCGTATTTGGTTGTCTCCAGTTTCTGTGGGATGTGCAGTAAGAGAAGTTTGCTGTTTCTGCCTGTCCTCATACCATGTGCCAAAGATCATTCACAACCTACGTGTGGGAGGTGTTTATTATAGCTTGTCAGTTTCAAATATAATTGGTTTTCTTACATGTCACTACTTTTTGAGAGAGATGCTGATTTTTGTACACAGAAGGGATTTTTCTTGGGCCTAGGTGATGCAGAATGGTCAGGGCTTCAGCTCAACATCAGAGAGAGGAGAAATTCAGCCCTGCAATGTATAGCTCTCGTGTTTCTTCTCCAAGACAGGCTACCATTTCTCATCTGGCTCTACCTTCTATCTTCTTAAGATAAGAAATATGGTCTACCAATGAAATCAAGTTAAGATGTTGGGCAGCACATCTGAAGATGGAGAAGGCCTCTGGAGTTTTCATAAAAACTCAACCTGGCTGTGAGTCAGCTATTGGCAACCCATGATATTCACTCCCACTGGTGACATATTGTCTAAAATTTTCAGATTTCAGATGTGAAACCAGCAACAGATTTTATAAAAACCAGAATTGGTAATAGGTGACTGAGGGTAATTATCATACCCATTCTGCCTTTTACAGGTAATTCAGTACCCCATTTCATCTGGGAGAAACCACACTTAAGGCGCTTTAAGAAATTACCCTTCAATTTTAGCTCAGTGAATATTCAGGAAAGGGCAGCTCAAGCTTCTTGTCAGCACAGGTTATGTCCTCATCTTGCATCCCAGAAAGTGGTTTTGCATTACTAGCATATCAGTCATAGCCAGGTGCAATGCTGCCCTGTAATTGTGATGTGGCTTAGTGCATTCAGAAAATGAGATGTAACTTTATGGTAAGTGGATAGTCTGGCAAATAAGCAAGTGTGGAAACAGTTTATGTACCAGTTTGCTCACGTTGACGAAAAGGTCCCAGCAAAGGGGAAGTTTGAAAGGATGTGAGCTCAACTGCCTCTGATACACAAAAATTTCCATCTGTTGAGTTCTCATTGTCTTAATTAGAGAAGAAATATACAGGAAATAGGATTTTTGAACCCAAACAACTGCTTCCAAAGACCTTTGCATGAGATGATTACTTGATAATAAGTGAGAGGGATCACTAAGTGATGCAGCACAAAGTTCCCAGAGTTTAATTTTTCTTACAACTATTTCATACTGCCAGGAATTGCTTTGGGAATCACCTCATTTTCCAGATTTTCCTCACCTATGTCAGAGAGCTGAGTTTACTTGGACGCTGCTTCATACCACATGGAAGACTAGTTTTTACCAGTTAGCCTAATTGAGTAAATAGATTTATAGAATAATTCTCTACTTTTCACCTGCAGCACTTTGAGATTTATACTGATTGAAAAAACAGTTCAGCATATAAAATTGGGTCTCAGAGTAGTGCTGAAATGATTTGATGAACAGAATGAGTTTCTATTTATTATCCCACTTTAGTGTCTAGAAACATGTAATGTTCACTTTTCCTTGCCATCACCACGTGTGTGGTGGAAGCAAACAAGTGACAAAAGAGCCTCCTCCTGTGCAGCAGAGGGCAGCAGGGCTAAAAAGGACTTACAGACATGCCTCTATTAAATTACAGAGCCAAGAGAATTTGCCCATTTGCTGTAAGAGAAGGGATTTGACCCTCATCCTAAAGCTATATTAGTATAAAAGGACTTTTATTTTCCCAAGAAAATGTGTGTTTGTCTGCTTGCTTTTTGGAGCCACTAAGTTGACATTCAGAAAGTTTAGGGACATAAGGATGATATCTAGAAAATATTGAATGTGGTTTTAAATGGGTTTGCACTCTAATGCCAGTGCACACAGCTCTTATGCACCTGAAAAATGTGTTGTGACTTCATGTAGGTATCTTGCATGCCATCTGAGGGACCCTTTCCCACAGTTTGTTAGGCTCTGCAATTCATTAGAGAAATCTTCACCAAAACCTCTTAATCCTGGCAGCTTTCCTAGTAGAATCAATCTTTTGATGATCTGGATGATCAGTAATGACAAAACCAGCCTTGGTATTAGTATTTCACTTGATAAATTGCAGAGATCTAGGTTTCACTTACATTTGTCAACAGTGGCTTTCCAGAGAAGTGCAAGGTATTTGAAAAATTACCTCTAATGTTTCAGGCTTGGGGGGGAAGTACTTTTTCAAATTATAAGAACATTTCCCTTATGCACCATTAAATGAACTGGGGAGAAAGGAAAGCAGGACAGGGGTGGGAGTACTCTTGAGTCTCTAAAGGTAAGCCACATGAATAGCCACATGCCAAATGATTTAAGTTCTATTCCTGTGAGCCATGCCATGTAATGATAAAGTGGTTTTGTTAATGATACAGTGAGCCACAAAAGAGTAAGAGTTTCTTTTCTTTAAAGTTCTCCTTTCTTTGCTGCTGTGTCTGGGACTGTCCTAGTTCTCATCTGGTTCCTTAATTGTGTGTGTACTATGCTGGATTCTTCCCATCTTCTCTCACATCCCCAGTGATGTGTCTACAGGACCTGCTGCTGGTCCCCATTCTCCCTCTCTCTCTCTGCATCCACTGTCTCTCCTGCAGACACAGATGCCATTTATGTGGTGGGTTACTCAGCTCTGTCTTGCCTCTGCACTGATCCTTCTGTCCATCCCAAAATGCAGTCTGGGGCTCCCACATTTTGCAATGGGATGACTGGTGACTTGGAGTAAACACAGCTTTTCATTGTCCTCAGGGCCCTCTCTGCTGCCCCCTTCTTTGGGGGGACATTAGCCCGACTTGCCACTGCTGCCCGCGGGCTAAATGCAGGTGTCATCTGAGAATGCCATTCAAGGATAGGCAGTTCCAGAGGGCAAATTTTTCCATCTGTTTCTAGCATCGGCTTTTGATTGTTACAGTTAGAAGGTGTGAGTGCTACCCCTGGTTAACATGGATGGAGAATGAAGTGAAATGTGACATGTGTGATCTCTGCTGGGTCTTCAATGGGGAGATCAAGCAAAATGCTGTCGCTGCTAAACGGTGATTCTGGATTTCTTTGAATACTGAATGTAAACTGGAAGATGTAATGTGGAATTTAAATGGCAGGGTTAGATGGCAAGAGTTCAAATGTTACCTGCACTGATACTGCTGTTAGATCAAAGGCCCCTGCAGCTCACAGAAGTGGGACACTGTGCTAAACAGGAGGGTTTTTTTACCAATTTACAAGGTTCTATCTCCGTGGTGCTTCTGTTAAAAATATAAATCACAGAGTGAAAACAAAAAAAAACCCCTGTCACTAAATCACTGATGAAAATAAAGGTCTTTCTTGGAAGGTGACTATACTCACGTATGGATGGGGGAGCCAGTAGGATGTTCTCCTGGGCTGGATGAACCCCTCTGCAGTGACCCCAGATTTTGTAGGTTGGTGGGAGGTGTCTTTCCCACTACTCTTCTCAATGTATGCTCCACACCTTCTGTGATTGTTCGAATTCTCCCCTGGACTTTGGCTCTCAACCGTGTTGTATTTCAGAAATTACCAGCTTTCCCCATCAGGATAAGCCCATGCCCTCTGTGTCTTTTGTCTTGTTATAATGCCACCTCAAAGGGAGGGCAGGCATTCCCTGAATTTGTGGCAATTACTGCTGTGTGATCCAAGTGGGGCATAAGGTGTGTATTTCATAGCTTATTTCTGAGAATGATAGGAGTTCAACAAATCTGGAGCTTTTTCCCAGTTACATACTAGACCCTGATGTATTTAGTCTAGGTTATCTACCAGTACAAAAATTTGCTTCACATCCCAACTCCTAATGGAAAAAAACCCACTGTTCTCCACCTGCAGGAAGACATATAACTTTCCTGAGGTAAGGTCAACAAGGCACACAAAGAGAGCTGTTGGCTGTGGGGATGGAGGACAGACTGGTCCAAAAAAAAATAAAAGAGAAATCATTTGAGGGAAGGGAACCATGTGCTGAGTTACAGGAAAATCTTTGTTTCTAACTCTAGGTCCTTCTTCAGTTATCAGCAATGATGATGATTCAGCCAGTCCCCTCCACCACATCTCAAATGGCAGTAACACTCCATCTTCTTCTGAGGGGGGTCCTGATGCAGTCATCATTGGGATGACAAAGATTCCTGTCATCGAAAATCCCCAGTATTTTGGAATTACCAACAGTCAGCTCAAGCCAGACACCTGTAAGTACAACCAACTGTATGTGTTTCAGTCATTCATTTTGCCTGTGCAAATGCTGGGGCTCCTTAACAGAGCTAGCAGAACAAAATGCTCTAAATTCCTGGGAGTAGAAGGGTGGGGTTAAAATGTATGCAATTTGTTCAAGGTACATGGAATGAACTGCTTTACGTCTGTCAAAGCCAAATTCAGCCCTTGTGATGAGCCAATGAGTCAGCAGTGTTATGCTCAAAACCCGATCCATATTCCATCAAAGTCACCGGTAGTCTTTCCATTGATTTCAGTGGTCTTTGGCCGGTCCTGTGCACTGGATGTGTTCTTGGGAGAAAACAAATCTTGGGTCAGAAGCAGAAGTCAGTATTGTTACATACACACTGCTTTTAAATTGATCGTATTGGCAATGAACATAACCTAACTTTGAAATCTGAGTATTTGTAAAGCCATAAAAATTATAAGGGTTAAAATTTCAATATTTTAAGTTTCATTTGGTAATTCAACCTCTATAGCTGGAAAAGATGTTGAATATTTAAAAGTAGAGCAGAAGGTTGCATGATGGGCAATAAATGTCACATACAAATTCTTTCATGTTCAGTTAGAAGCAGGTGAAATGTGAAAAAATACAAAGAGTTAAACATAATTAACTATGAATAGTTAAAAATGAGTATCCCTAACTTCAGGTGCTACTCTTCATATCTAGTAACAGTTTTAGAATTGGACATATGAAATGTTGATTTTTGAACCAGTGATTAGCATTGCAGCAGATACCTGAAAAAATACCTGAAGGATTTTGTGATTAATAGTTACTGCACTGCTTACTATTTTTCATCAGTACGTTAAGGTCTTTAAGTGTTTCAGAGAAGGTTGTTCTTGCCTCTTTTTTCCTGTTGGTTTTTTTTTTTTGTGAATGTACATACATTTCTGAAGTGTTACTGGAAGTCTGAACTGTTTCTCTGGGAAGTCACTCTGGAGATTCCCAGTATGGCTGGTGTGCGTTGGGCTTACAGTTAAGGGACGCTACATCCTATCCGTATCCTACCCTGAATGATACCACTTCATAGCACAAACTGTAGTCGAGGGGCTTACTGCCAAGGCCAGAAACCTTTGCCCCCAACTTCGCAAAGCTTGAATGCTGTAATAGGAATCTTTCTTGACCTGTGCACAAGCACATGCATGCATTTGTGTATGCATTACTTCTAAGGTTGCAAAGACTGACGCTGGACTACCTACATATCTTGTGAATATTAATGCTCATCTACATCTAGATTGTTGCACTAAGCACAATCCGCAGAAGCCACTAGGGAATCAGAAATGGGCAACATGCCCCCTAGAGCTCTCTAATGTTATATAAAAGGCCACGCTTTTAAATATGAGGCTACTGTACCTCTGTTCCCAGCTGCATTAGACAACATTATAATTGTTTAAATAAACATCAATGCCTATAGAGTATTTAACTTTCAGCATTAATGTTGAAACAACATACATGCCGTTCTGGGGAAAAACCCAAACTGTACCAAAACACAGAATTCTCTCACATTTAGTAAGCTGCACATTAAGTATAGACACATTAAATCACAGCTGACTAGTGCTAAGTGGGTCCTGATCCTAAAAATACGTAAGTCTGTGTTTGGTTTTGTATGCTGCAATGAAACCCACATGGTGTCAGGGAAATTAATCACAGTACATGAAGTTCAGTTTGTGCATAAACGCTTGCAGGATGCAGCTCAAGACTTTGTTGTGGTGCTCTGGGGATATCTGTGGGGCCTGATGCTCTGCATTCTGCTGCAATTGCCATGGTGGTCCCAGTCTTTGTGTTTTTTATTGCTTTAGCAAAGAGAATCAGGTAAACTCTGGCAGTGTATAAACCAAGGCAGATTTCTCCTACCACACTGAGTATCTGCCCAATAAAAAGCGTTATTAAAATTATCTCAGACAAAAATGGTTTTCCCAGAAATAATTTCACATACATTCTTTTTCCATCTCTCTCACTCGCTTATTACAGAGCTGCACTTGTCCTTTCTTAACCTGCCAACCTCCTGACGTGTATATCTGGTATTTATAAACTGCTAAGCTGAGTAGCTCTCATACCTTTTTCCTGTTTACAATAATGCCAGCTCCAGATGTCATCTGCTCTCATCTCCAGCAAGATAATTAACATTTATGTTTATTTCCTATCTGGTCTAAGTTCCATTGTCTGCTAGTATTAAACACAGCAATCACTAACAGTCATGCTGGAAAAGATTCTTACGTATTTAGCATATGTTGGTCTGTGGAAGGAGGTGAGACTTCGAGCTAGGTGAAACTGTACACAGATTGTATTGCAGTTTTCACAGAAGTTGAAGGAGTACATCTGCTGTGAGTAACAAGTGGAGTTTCTTTTTTGTTATCTACTTAAGCCATATTGTGACTTGTCTACAGGTAACCATTTCTGAATACAGTGTATCAAGCTCCATTGCAAAGTATTAGAAGTGTATGTGTTTAAAAGAAAATTAAAAAGTTGATTGCGGTCAATTTAGTTTGAAATTCCAACACTGTATCAGTAAATCAGTATTTTTACTACTGAATAACTAAATCCCCAAGAGTGATGGCTTCTACAGAGTCAGTCTCAGGCTAAAAGTTATAGCACTCTCCTCCTCTTGAGAGATAGCTTTCAAGGTGGGAAAAGCAAACTGTTGAAGACCAGAGACCCATCAACTTGAGGGGTTGGGTTCCAGTTGTCACTCAGAAGGACTGAATTTCTGTCCCAGGTTTCGGCACAAATGCTCATCTTTACTTTCAATTGACATAACTGTAGAAAATTACTCTTCATCTTCCAACTGGGATTGGCTGGTATTTCCCACTCCGGCTGCTCATCATCTTAACTACCCATTTTCCTCACCAGCAAACCCACTGATGCTTCTTCAGCACTTGTCTGTCTGACACCCTGTCCCAGCTCTCCTGGCTTTTACTTTCACTTCCATGTGCCCTTGGTTGCTGCTGGCTGGTGGGCTCACTGGCCACTCCAGTATCTTGAATATTTCCACCTTGAAAGTTTACAGTGTGTGGTGCAGTCAGACATGCAGTAGACTTCTTGGTTTCTTATTGTGTGAAATCGAAGGGTATTTCCTCTTTGGCAGTAGTTGACTAACAGTGACAACTCTGATTTCAGATCTGTGACAGAGGGTCTGCAGCCTGGATATGGTGAAATGTTCTTTGCACTTAAGTCATGATAAATCAGGTTGTACTGTATGAGTGCCAGCCTGCAAACCTCTTGCCTGGCAATTACCAATAGTGTTCGGTTGTTGCTGTTGAAAATTGGGCCATAACTTTGTAGTGAAGTAACACCACCAGGTGCAGAAACCTTGCCTGGATGGCAAACCTTGCAAAGATTTTTGTCCCCTGAAGTCAACTGGGCAATGCAATATCTTGTAGGCGTAGATGCTAACTATTGCTAGGTGGTTAGCTTCACTAATCTTATGAGCTGTCACAGCCTCTAAGCTATTTGGTATTTTCATTAATACCATTCTATTTCAAAAATTAACCTTCCACCTCTCTGCACAGAAATTGTAGTTGCTAAAGTTGCCAGACGAGCCTACCAGACCTGTTGGAACAGGACAGAAGAAACAAAGCTATGGACTTCCTTCATTCATCACTTAGCTTGCAGCCCGGCGCTTGAAATATATCAGCCCATTCCTATTACATTTCTGTGATGAATGGTGGAAATGCAGTCAGTAAATAACATTGCTGTGTTGGTAGTAATGTGAAAAGCAAAACCTGATGAGAGGGCACGCAGAAAACATGAGTGGAAGTGCCCAGGTTGAGGCTCTCAGGGCAGAACATGTGTAAGAAACTGCTTGCAGGTGGTTTGGGGATTTTGGGAATGAAATTGTTCTCTGAATCTCAGTAACCCCCACCCAACGAAGTCACCACAGTTGTTTGGGTGCAACTGAAAGGAAGGCTGTAGCTTTGCCCTTTCATGGAGAGGTTTGCAAGCTCCAAGTGTCAGGCCCTCTAGGGTGGATAAATAGCAGCTGCACTGACATCAGGTTGCACTTCCCAGCTAATCCATACTTGGAACTCACTCAATTTCATGCCTTAAGATATTATCGATGATGGAAAATAGCATATTGGGCAGGCTTGTTGATCAGTCATCAGGTGGTCTAGTGGCAAGATGTTTTCAGTGGCTGGCCATACATACAACCATTGCGTTTCAGATGATGCGGTGTGGATTGAGGCTTTCATATGGGAAATTAGGGTATGTTCATGAGATAGATTTAGTATTTGATCTCTATTTCTGCAGTTTGGGGTTGTGCTCCTTCAAGTACGGGAGTGTGAATGCGAAGTTTAGGTAGTAATTATTGTACTTCCAGTTGGCCTCTGTTAGGGAAGGTCTGCAGCTGTTTACAAGTTGGTAGAAATAGTTTTTGTAAACTATTTTTGATGTATTTTCCTGATCAGAAAAACTGAATTTGCAGTCTGTAGCTCTAGTTCCACAGTAAAATTGTTAATTGCATGTGTGATGCTAATTTTAAAGGCAGAAGTTTTGAGAGCATCTCTCTTCTATCCCATTTTGAACACTGAACTTTTCAATTCATACTTAGAGACTTTCATTTACATTTTAGGGTTTGTTACACCATTTAGTTAAAGGTGATGTCAGTCTTTTTCTGACTTGCCTTGTTATTTAGCTATAGATGTCTTCTTAATATGCACATAGCCAGGCTTTGGTTGTCCCCATTAGGCAGGGAAGTTGCAGAAATGCTCTGCTTCAGTCCACCACCTTTGTGAATGACTTTTGAGGGAGAAAAGAAACAGGAGTGTTATTCTTATAATTTTATCACAGTACTGGAATTTTCTTTTTAAAGCCATGGGTCTTGGAGTCTGGTGATGATGTCAGATTTCATTTTAGAATGAAAAAAAATGTGAAGAAAAGCTTGAGGACGTGAGCCAGACCCCAGAAGGCTGAGGAAACAGAAAAAAAAAGATCAGGATTTGATTTTCTTCTGTTTGTTACACTGTGATTCTTTTTAAACTCAGTTTCGTGATTTGGGAGCATTTGAGCATGGCAGCAGCGTGTGAGGGTGCAGAACTGGCCCTGCTCTGCCAGCCTGGGGACAAAGCCCTGGCACAGCCACCGCAGAGAGCAGAAGGGAGCAGCCGGATACCACGACCTGCTGAGCTGCACTTACCTCTCCCATGCCATTTGTGGAGAGGTGCAGCTACTTGTAGTTCAATACGCAGTTGTTTCTGTGGCTCTGACCATTTACGCCCTACAAGGCAGACTGGTTTCTCTTCATTTTGCAGTAGGCGGAGAACCTTCTCCCCAACTCTTGGATCACTAGCAATGGGCCATTTGATATCAAAAAAGAAGCAGTTGTCTGTATCTCCAGGGCATGTTCAACAGCAGGAGGTGATGTGGTCACAGGGTTTGTATTTCTCAGGCATCCCTGCCCCAGGAGTCCCACAGCAGAGCCTGGCCTCAGCTCATGGGTTTCCTCGCTGGGTACATGGGCTCTCACTGCAGAGCAGGGATGTGAGAGTCTGGTGATACAAAAGATGCAGTCAAAAAGGAAAATTCACCAGGAGAGCCTCTGTGCTTCAGGGATCTGCCAGGCCTCTGACCCAGAGCAGCAGATTTGTTCATTTCTGCGTGCTGCTCATCCTGCACACGCGGTGTCCTGGAGAAAATAGCAATGCGCGATGAGCAGACTGCCTGCAGCGGACAATCCCCTTTTAACTTTATTTTCCATGTAACAAATTATGGTGTGTTCCAGGTTGTATCTGTCACGCTACACTTCCCTACAGTTTTGAGGAATAGGGGTATTTTTTGAAAGGCATTACATGGTGAAAAATAGACTGAGTTGGTCCCTATGCACAGAAGGGTCTCCCAAGAGAAACAATCTGTCAAGCATTTCCATCTTTTTTGAAAGGCTTTTATATCTAAGTGACCACAAAAGAAAGGCTGCTCCAGTGGTTTCTTAGCCAGCTAAGCCCTAAGCCTGGGGATTTTCCATCCACTCCCAAAGTTCACAGAGCTGAAAATTTATAAGCAGCTCGTTTTCCTATAAAAGACACCATGACCTCAACAGCCAGAATGCAGAGCAGCAAAACTGATCAATCTTAGCAAAATCCAGACTGGGAGAAAAAACATCACTGTCCAAGCTGAATTTGCCAGTCTTGACATTCATTGGTATGAAGGCGTTCAGATGTTGGGAGGCTTAACACGGCACTCACTTTCAGGATATTCAGATGCTGAAAATCAAAAAGCTTTAAATGCTGAAAGCCAAACAATTACAAGGAGGGATATACATACTATATTTACCGCTTGTCCTGATCCCATTGTGTGCTTTACTCTGGAGATATTTTATTGGCTAGGTAAACACATGAGAGATATTGACTGAAGAAAGATATGAAGATATATGAAGGTATATTTTATAATCTTGACTAAATACTTTTGATTGCATGTTTTAATCCATAATTGCAGTCACCATTTAAAATGTGTGTCTTTGCAACTCTTCGTCAAGTCATACGTATGTCAGAAATGTCGGCCATATACATCAGTGCTGTATTTCATTAGTTGCATTTGACTTTTGTTAACTGACGAGAGATTTGTCTCCCAGACCATAGCATATTGAGTCTCAATACACTTTTCCAAATAATGTGGTCATGTTTCCTTTGCCCAAAAAATAAAATTTAACAGGGAATAAATAAATTCATAAGGAATAATATTTTTAACTCCTGCTGCTCATTCTCAGACTCAGCAGACTGCATTTTTTAATTTTTGTTTTCCAACCAGATGGAAGAAATTCTTACAAAGCAGAAGCTTTCAATTTGAAAAACACGTGTTTCTACCTCCTTAAAAACTCAGAATTAGAAAGAAATGAGTATTTCCACACCTAGCGTAGAGGCAAACCTGTAGAATTAGTTTTGCCCTCAGAAGTTACTTGTGTTGCAGTCCAGATCTGTCCATGAAGTCCATTTACATCTAATAAAAAAGGCAAGAAATCATGCTTTCAGCAGAATATTTGCATTTCATCACACACAGTGTTGTTCTGTGACCTGAATTATTTGGTAAACTACTTGCTCCAAGAGTCCAAATGCTGGAAATGCAACTGCAGGAAAGAGCAGCTTGGACTCTGATCTTTAATTTATGAATAGCATGAGTGTATTCTCACCTGGAAATACAGCACATGAAGCATACTTCTGGCTAAGTAGTGGATGTTATAGGGAGACCTGAGCAATGAAGACCCAAAGTATGCATTTCAGCTACAGAGACACAGTACGAGGCAAGACAGCATGAAACATGCACTCTCAGGGAAGTGTCCCGTGTCAAAATTTCAGGTAGAGCATCCACCTTCTTGTGTAAATCTTCCGGTAAACTTCAGATAAGCACACAGGTGTTCTTCAGAAAAGCACTGAAATGCACTGTCAACATCAAGCCCAACCATGGGCTTTGTGTGAAGAACACACTTAAGGATTTTATGAAAGATGTAGTGAAATTAAACACATGTGCAAGTGTTTTCTGCAATTAAGGTAGATCAAAAAACCCAATATGGTGCTTTTTTAGTAGGTGTAATCTCAGTGGCATTGCTACATTCAGTTTGTCATTTGATAATACACCTGTATCAGAAGTACATACACTATTTTGGCACCAAAATATGTAGCTAAATCAGTAAGATGTAAATGACAAATAGCACTGTTTATATTGTAATGATTAAATTATGCCTTTCAGACTCTGTGCTGCATACTAAGTTCTATGGATGTTAATTTTATATACAGAAACCTGCACATGTATGTAAAAGCGTAATGTGAAAATAACATGATGGAGGTTAAATGGGTAGTACTTATATTTAAGCTGAATGGGGAAAAAAAGGGATCCATTGTGAAAAACCTCCTTATCATGAGCCTAAGTATGGGAGCATTGGGCCTTGCATTTATTTATTCCTTTGTGTCAGTGAGAGTTTTGGCTAAATGAGAAATACAAATCCCAGGGAAGCAAGGTAGTATAAATGAGAATAAAATGAGAAATTTTAAGTCTAATAAATACCAGGGTATGAGGAAATCAGAAGGTCATAAATAACTTCATCACCAAAATACTTCACAAACCCTACTTCTGATTTTCTTGAATTCATCACAAAGCAAGTGCATTGTTATTAAGAAACAGGAGTGTGTAAAATGCAGCTGGCCCGGAGCACAAGCTCACACAGAGGTGAATTTTGGGAGAAGATCAGGAATACAGTTGTCCACAATAAGCATCAGTTAAGACAGGGTAGTATTTATTGCCATAGCAGTGTGAACCATGTTGTTTTTCAGCTGTGTGTAACATCTTCACACCCCTTGGCAGCAGCTGTCTCTGAGGAGTTAAGGCTGTCAGTGCTTTGAGACTGTGGCTTTCAAGAGGGGTTTAGCAGTTTGTGTCCTGGAGGAGACCATGCGGTTGGCTTTGCAAGGTTGCAGATCTGCCTAGTGCAGGGAGGCTCCAGATAGCAATGGGTTACATTAAGCCTGGAGCCATCAGATCTGCAGAAGGGTCCACATCCTGCCCTGAATATATGCATTCCCCTCCTATTTTTGTGTTTCTGTGTATGAATGACGTTGTGTTGGCTTGTATGGCAGCCCACGTGCCCAGCAGCAGTTCACCTGCTCTGTCCCTCCCCTTCCTACATCATTTGTACTCTGGCTGTCAGGTTCTGCAAGATCCCCACTGCATCCCACTGGTGGTGGATCAACACTGCTCATGCTCCCACCCCTGCCCCATCTCCCCCTGCAAGCAGGAGTGCTTATCAGCTGCTCTGGGGTGGCTAATCTCCCACGCCTTTTAAATTCTGTGGTCTGTGCAGCCTGATTATTATTATTATGACTTGAGAAACCTTTCCCAGAAAAAATGCCACCAAGGTTCATAAGATCCAGGTACATTTGGGTTGGTTTTGGAGGGGTTTTGCTGGGGATCTCCTCATTGTCTCAGGCTTAGCTGCATGCATGTTACAGGTGTGGGGTAGGCCAGCAGCAAGTGAAACTATCGTGGTTTCAGCTGGGATAGAGTTAATTTTCTTCATAGCAGCTTGCATAGTGCTGTGTTTTGGATTTAGTACTATAAGAATGTTGATAACACACTGATGTTTTTAGTTGTTGCCAAGTAGTGCTCAGACTACTCAAGGACTTTTTGAGCTTCTCCTGCTTGGCCAGGTGCATAACAAGCTGGGAGAGAGCACAGCTAGGACAGCTGACCCAAACTGACCAAAGAGCTATTCCATACCATATAATGTCATGCTTGGGGGGGAGTTATTTGGTCAGAGGGGGAGGAGTGATCGCTGCTCGGGATGGGCTGGTCGGCGGGTAGTGAGCAGTTGCATTGTGCATCTTTCATTTTGTGTATTCTGTATATTCTCTTACCATTCTCATTATTACATTATTATTTTTTTTTCTCTTATTAAACTGTCTCTATCTCAGCCCACAGCTCTTACCTTATTTTTTTTTCTTCCTTATTCTCTCCCCCATCCCACTGAGGGAGGGGGAAGTGAGCGAGCAGCTGTGTGGTGCTTAGTTGCCAGCCGGGTTAAACCACAACAGGAACCTAACAGCCATTTTAGATGTTGTCAGAGATAAAAGAGATGCAGTCAGTAATATTCTGAAATATTCTGTAACATTCTTCAAATATTTTTTTGAGCATTAACTTGTTAATTAAATCTCTCACCAGGCTTCTCATTTTCCACAACAGCACTTGGGGAAAGAAGATAAGGCTGTTTTTTTTTTCACTGGGAGGTGTTTAATTAATATATGCATTTTAGTTTAGACATATATTTTGTATAATAAAATACCTGAGCTCAGCATTTTTGATTCATTTAAAAAATATGATTACACAGGTAGACAATTCCAGGAACATGCTTCCGTCATTAATTAACACAAATAACAACCCAACTGCTGAGATGTATCTTTATGATCATCTTTCAGAGCCCTTCCTTTCTCACTTTCCCTTAAGCTAGCTTTCTTTTGGTTTGTTGGACAGGAGTGAGAAACCTTTTCAGTACCAGCTGCTCTCCCTGCCCCAGATGCTGAAGGGACTACTTGCTTAGCAGGAGGAGCGAAAGGAGATACAGGCAGCCCTTGAGCTCAGTAGTTCCTGGGCTGTGAGGGTTGGTATGAATTTCTCAGCCTGTGGTTGAGCAGGATATTCCACAGGGAACAGGTTGTTGCTCTTCAAAGGCCAGTATATGGATTAAGTCATGAGGCATACAGAGCTGGTATGAGGTGGAGACTTGCTTGGTCTTATCTCTAGCCCATCAGTTCCCATAATAATTGAAGGCTATTATTTGCAGATTGTGGGGGAATCACTGTGATTGAAGTACAAAACCCCCACAGGGGAAAAAAGTGTCAAATAACCTAAGTCAAGGCCCTGCAATGAGGGCTGAAATTGTTAAAGTTCTGTTGATGAAAAGTTGTGCAGTACCTCTGGCTAGCAACTTGCTTATTAGGTTTTGGGGGCAATTAAACATTTAAATGGAAAACATATTGCATGGAGGTACTGCTTGGATTTAGAAAAAGTATGTGGTGTATGCATACCAATTATTGCCTGTTCCTCTAAATTGCAGCATATCTCTGTATAACTAATAATCTCTCTAGGATTTTTTTTTTTTTAAATTTCTGCATTTGGGGAATCTAAATTCCATTCTCAGATGTCAGCTAGGCACATGAAAGGAGCATCTCAAAGGCATTCAGGTGCTAAATCAACAACTAACAGGTTTTCTAAAAAGCCCCTGAACAGCTTGGAAGTGCAAAGTCTGGTCAATAGAAATCAGAGTGATAGTCAGCTTAGTACTTTGGACAATTCCAGTAAA
Organism: Egretta garzetta; assembly: GCF_000687185.1. Classification (NCBI taxonomy): domain Eukaryota; kingdom Metazoa; phylum Chordata; class Aves; order Pelecaniformes; family Ardeidae; genus Egretta; species Egretta garzetta. Next base: position 4,034,531 of record NW_009258755.1, read on the forward strand.
TGACTGCTTTGCCTATAGCTACCTGAATGCCTTTGGAAAGTAGCAGCTGGAATCTGTTGAAAGTCAGTAATTGTACAGGTCACAGGGTGCAGGAAAAGGCTTTCAGTCTCCAAGAGGATCCCTCCAGCAGCACTAGTTTTACTGGAGGGTTGGAGTCAGTGTTAAGGAGATGGGAAGTGAACCTGCCTTCACAGTGGCACTTCCTTTCCCTCTTCCCTCCTCCCACCTTGGCTTGTTTCTCACAGCACTGGAAAGAAAGAATGGAAAATGAGGTGGTTGTCTCTATCATGTGGTGATTTATTCCCGAGACTGGATAGTAAGAAGCCAAACCTAACTTCAAATAATCTTACATCATTTTGAGGGAAATACAGGTTTGACAGAATTTTCAACTGCCGTTATGAATACTTTGAGCTATGGTTTGTTAGAAACTTTCTGAACAGAAGCCGTTCCCACACAGCTCCTCTCATTTCTGCATGTTTCTTACGATTTGTTCAGGTCTGGTTTCTTAGGCTGCCTTTCAGGGATGTGCTCTCTTTTTTTTGGTGCCCACAGCTTGCAAGTCCTGTAGCTGCCTTAAAAAAAAAAAAAAGAAATAGCTGAAAACAATACCCGTCGAGGGGAACATGTCCCACACAAAGTAGGGAGGAACAGAAAAAGGGAGAAACAAATGGAAAAAAACCCAAAAGAACCTCAATCTCAGCCTTTGGCAAAGGAAGAACAATAGATGACTGATTTGCTCCGACCGCTGGTGCAGGAGGATGCGATTTGTCTTTTCCCTGTTTTATTCTCAACAGAAGAAAAGCAACTGTTTTGCAGTATTTGCAGTCTCTGCTCCAGAGGCTGTTGAGACTGGAATAGCAATGGGGTTGCTTCCAGACAGAAATGCATTAGCTAGCACTGTGTGGGAAAGCTTGAAAAGCTCCTTCTTGGGTGGCAAAGCGCAAGGCAAAAGGTTATGGGCTCATTCTTCATCCCCTTGTTGTGGAAGTGGAAGTACCCTGTTGCACAGGGTTGCTCTTTCCAGGGCTGTCCGTGTTGTCATGTGCGTGTGATGCTTTGGTCCGTGAAGTTCACTTGTGCGACAGGGAGTGCACAAAGGTGCTGAGTACTGTCACACAGGTGAGAGTAAAATGATTTGTGTTATCATTGTCCAGCAATGCCATTCCTGTCTACGTTGATGATAAATTCTCACCTCATTTTGCATGCTGTATCTGCTCAGTCCAGGAATGGACAGATTGCTACAGTGGATCTCAATAGTAACTTTTCTGGTACATAAAAATGGCTGGTACTCTAGCTATTAGAAACCCTTCATCAAATAAGTATCTAATGAACCTTAAAGACTATATTTCTTCCAGGTCTTCTAACATGTAGGGATTGGCTTATGCTCTGCAACATAAAGATTGATGTTGTAATAAGTGTTCGAGACCGATTATATTTATCAAGACCGAATTTATTCAAGCAAGCAATCAAGCAGGCAAAACAGTGCTGGGCGGCCGGGGAGTCTCCTGCTCCACCAACGGCACGCACCTCACCCCCACCGGAGTCCCTTTTTATAGTTTAGTAGTCCCGGGTCTACGTGGCACATCCTGGTATTTTTCTGGTGGTCGTGAGGATAAAGGTCATGGTCTTCCTCCACATTGTAAATCAGTTTCTTTCCTTATCTGGCCATGTTGGCCCAGCATGAGGCAGGAAGGATTCGTGCTTGTTTGCTTAGCAGGATGTCGCCACTCAGGAATTCGTAACTTATCAATGTATCAGAAAATGGTCCCAGGAGTTTCGCACAACAGTGACTTTAAACAAAGGATGTAACAAAACCACAAGGAGTAAGGGGGGGACCTCCCCCCATTTGCCGGTTTGAGAACAAATTCCTTATGCATTTATTTATTACAATGTCCTTTTTTAAATACTAACCCTGTCTAATAAACCAGCAGATATTCCCTATACAGTATGTAACAGCTTCCCTGACATTAACAGCAACATATTTATATCCTCCTGTGGCTGAAACCCGCAGGACCGGGAGAACAGAAGAGAATAGGGATCAAGAAGCAGCTTAAAAAGGCCTTAAAAAGGCTCACAGCTTGCTGGCACCCCCAGCCATTGCAGCAGAGAGCTGATGCTCATCTGTCCTGGCAGGTAATTATGTGAAAGTGTTAGCATCATCAGTGGTCCATTCTGTGGACCACTCTGTGTAGTGATGGGGTGAGCCTTTGGTACTGCCCTGAGGGCTCTGAATGCCCCCGCTGCATTCACAGTGTGCCTGGGGAAGGGACTGTGCCCACCCCTCTGCAGCAGGGGAAGGGCAGGGGCAACTTCTCTGTCCTTCAGCTCCTGCAGCCCATGGCTGATGACAGGAGCGACCTGCCTTTGACTTCAAGTTGCATCAATTCTCTGGCCTTCGCTGGGGAGCTTGGACTTGCAGGCTGGACCCCTTCAGCTGCCACAGCCAGCCCCAGCAGGCATCAGATGTGAAGCCCAAAAGCTCTGTACTCAACTCAGCCTTGCAGAAAGGTCCTTTCAGTCTTGTGCCTAACCCTGAGAGGAGACATCAGGTGTGTGTTGTCAGTGAGGTGTGGTTTCAGACACAGTAAATCACAGTTCTCATCCTGAAGATGTGGTATAGGAGCACAGACTTAAAGCCTCAAATTCACCAGGTCCTTCTTGGAGAATGTATTTCTTTTTTGTCTTAGCTTTTGCTTCTGGAGGGGAAAGCACAAGCCTTTTGCTTTCCTTGCAGATGCAGTTAATCTTTCTGAAAGTTAATCTGAATTCAGCTGTTTGCAACAATCCTTATTTTACTAGCAGGTGACTATTCCCTAACTCGCTGAAGTCTTTTGCATTATGCATTCTGATGCAGCATGTTTCCTTGCCGGAATTGGTGTCGCACATTTATCACAATTGCATTTTAAGGTTAAAATTTTTTGCCTTTTTTAATGACAGCATTTTAGAGAACCCTGAAATTGTACCACACTTAGGAATAAACACAGTGCAAAGTAAAGTACGTCTTTCAGAAAAGAGGAAGAAGAGAGAAGTTTCAACTTTTCTTTGCAGTAGTAGCTTTCCTCTAGAGGCCCAACCCGGAATTGATTTCCCATTTTAATCCATGTGAGTCTTTCCACCCTATTGATCTCTGTGTGTTTTGAGTTTGGTCTCAACATCTGAAACAGGACTGTGGTAAATGGCAACATTAAACAAACTGGTAAGAGATTTATCTTGGACTGGTAAATCTTCTTGACTGCAAGATAGGATGGTTTCAAGATAGAACAAAGCACACAGGTGTTTGTTGCTCCCGCAGAAGACAGCTTTTCCATCTCAACTTTGCAGTTTGTGTTTATTGACAGAATATGTACACAGAAATATGTAAAGCACTTTCCATGGGAAAAGCACAGAAAAGCATCGGGTGTTTTTCTTAATAGTGGAGAGAAAGTGTACAGAGAAATCTTTGAATTTTATTTAGTTTGGTCTAGTCTTGGGATGGACTCTGCCTGAGCGTGTGGTATTTACTTTTCATCATATATAAAAGGCTGTGCCCACCCACAGTGAGTTCTTGGCCTCATAGGACCAGTCGTCCCATCCAAATGTCCATAAAAGCTTTTAAGAAACATTTTGTTACACTTTATCTGACCTTTCTCTATGGGTATACTGTATACAAGCATAATTGTTAAAATCCACAATATTCATTAGCTAAACCGTCTCAAGAACTGTCTTCCTGAAACTTTGATTCTTCCACAACTGCAGCCAAAGGCTGTCCTGGGAGACAACTGAATGGCAAAGAGACTAGTGTCTGCCCTATGATAAGGAAATACACCAGCAGACTGCAGAAAAGTTGTGTCAGAATAGTCCCCTGAATTTCTCTTCTCTTACAGAGTGTTTTTTTCAGCTATCCCCCTCAGAGAGACAAGAAATTTCAGAGAAGTGCTAAGAACAAAGCAGCTACAGAAACATCTCTCAATGCTGGGATTTTTCATTTTTAAGAAAGAAGGGCAATTATTTAAATGGAAGTGCAGTCTAAGGAAAGCTAGCAATCCTGGGTTTAAATCTTTCCTAGATCTCCATTCTCTTGTAATATGAAAAGGAAATATTAGATTACAAGCTTGGGTATAAACCCTCTGTGTTCACAAGCTGCCCATCATTCGCTGTGACACTTTCTGCTGGCCAGTCCTTAGAAGCTGTGTCAGTGCTGAGCTGGACTGGAGTTTTGCATGGCACGTTAGCTCTCTGGGTAACCAGCCTAAGAATGCCATAGGTCAAAGCCTATTTGAAAGCATTTGAGGCAAAACTAGCCATCACAGTTTTCTTTGTATCTTAGATTCTGTGATGGAACAAGTTTTATCTAACCTCATCTGTGGCAAACCGCATTGTCTTTGGCAAGAGCATATTTGGAATTCGCTTTTGGGCTGTTGCTTTTAAGTAAACTAATGAGCCATTCATACTGTGCAAACTAAGCAGATCTGCATCCCAATACACTTGAATTATTAGGGTTCTTTGTGTGTGATGTTTAAGTTCTGCAAGCTGTTGTATGACTGTAAGTAAAATCGTGCTTTTCAGCAGCTAGTGCTCAGCCCAATCCACAGAAGGTGACGGTTGGTTTGGCTCATCAGTGACAAAAGCTTCCTCTCCCCACCTCTTCAACCCAATGAAAGGTGGTGGAGCAAAGCATCAGGGAAAAATAGTGTAAAGACTTACAAAATGCACACTGTACCCATGAATGCAAAACCTATGAAATATATGAATATATTCAGCCTCTTAACGTGATGCTCTCTTATAGCAAGATTACAGAACAAAGAAAAGGCAGTGCAGACTCTTTAACATTTTGCTTGTTACCTTTAGCAGGCAGCTGCTCTGTATGGACAGAATTCACTGTATGTCATCAGGCTTTGCTAAAGGGAGTACCTTCCGTGTTGCAAATACTCTTGTCTCTAGGTGTTGTTTAAACCAGCAAGCATGTTGTTAAGGGTGACACTGTTCTACACATGGCATCATAAATATAAGCTCTGGCACTAAAACTCATTAGACGGGACAAAACTGAACCAACATCACAAAGATGAGGCAGATAAATCATGCTCAGACAATAGGGAAAGTGCAGGGAAAATACAAAAGCCGGTGACTTGGATGTATCCAAGCAATAACCAGAGAGGGGTCCAGTAAGAAGTGGCACCCTGTGAGGCAGCGATGTGTACAAATCTCCCTCTCCCAGACAAAGAGAAGGAAGGAGAGGGTGGGGGAGGAAAAAGGAAATAAAAGATAAGAAAGACAAAAGGGTAGGCCTGTTGGTCATTTACTCCAATTAAGCCAATATTTTGCAGCTGTAGTGCTCCAAAGTTCAAGCAATTAAAGTCACTACCTAGGTTTTGCCCTCCCTGACAGCATGACTTCAGGATTTGGATTCAGGGAGGAAAAGGATTTGGGCAAGTAGGTTTTGCTTTTGATACATTACCTGACTTGTTAAAAGCAGCAGTGTTTGATTAAGGATCTTTTTAATTGCCTTTCACGAGGCTGCTGTGTTCATCGAGCTTTCCCTCTTTCCTGCATTTCATCTTGACAGCCAACTAACTGAATATCCGGGTCAGGTTGGGAAGGGAATTTTATCCATGTGCCTCTGGAGCCTCAGTGAAGAGAACAGGAGGCTGGCATGGCAGGGCCTTGTATCTGCAGCTTTAACCGTTTGTTGATTTGGTTTTATAGCTCTTAAACTGGTGGTTTTTCCTTCTCTAGATGTTCAGGAGAGAAGACCTCTTGAATCCCTGATGGCATTTCATTATGGTTGTAATTATAAAATGTCTTATAACTTCGGGGAGTGTGAATGGATCAGTAGGGTACAAGACAGCTGAAGGACACAAATCTCTTCCGGGTCACTGTTTATTTCTGTACCTCTCCATGCCCCCCGTCTCCAGACCCTAGCTGCTGCTTATGCTGCTGGAGATATGAGGAGAAAGATTATTAGGGTGCTGGGATATGGGAAATGTAACAGCAGTGCTTGTGGTTATCAAAGGGACAGGATATTTAAGAAATACCATGATTTGCATGGGTTGCTGAAAGGCAGAGGAGCCATTCTGTGGATATTCTTTGTTTTAGGAATATTAATATAACAGCACCAACCTTACTGAAGATGGCATGGCCCACCATAATCCAAATGGTGGGTTCTAGCACAAAAATACTTTTGCTCTTCCAGGGGATTTGTACATTGATGAGCATTTGCAGCAGCATAGGAATTAAATTGCAGAATCCTTCTTTGATGATTATAATTTTGTTCAGCTTGGGTGAGATTTTCTGAGCAATTACTTTTAACGCACAGCATTCAGATCAGGATGTAAAGTTTGTCAAAAGTCAGTTGTATTCAAATACTGAATTTTGCTTCAAACTTCTATAACGTCATTAGATCTTGCTTACAGCTTCACTGTGCTTAAAGCTGAGGTTTAACTTCCATTCTCCACATCCTTTCCACTTGCACATGATTTTTACTGGATAAGTTTCTTGGCAGTCAAATTTGGTAGCCTCTGGATAAGAATGAGGATAATGATCAGTGAAGCAATGTGCTGATATGCAGGCACCCTGCATAGGCTTCTGTATGAGACTGGCATACAGTTCTTCATCCGATGATAGCCTTGAAAGAGTGGTTCCTCCACCATAATGCAAAGTGAGAGAGGAAGGTCCTGGTGCCTTTTCCGCTTTTTACCACCAGAATAATGCAGCCTTTACTGTATTATTCCATCCTCAGTACAACTCCTCCCCCTCCAAAGTTCTACTATAACTAACAGTAATAGCTGAGATTTTAAATGCACAGAAGTAAAGCTGTTCAAAAATAGAATTTTCCTCCCATGGGATATTTCAGCATTTCAAAATTACTTTCTGCTTTAAAATCAAAATGTAAGTTAAAGCAGAGGGCACTTGATTAAATTTTGTCTGAAGATTTGAATTGAAATGTTGAAATGGAAAAATAGGCATCTTCAATCAAATGTAAATAATTTGGTATTTTAAAATTAAAAGTTTATTTGGGCAAATATTTCAAAACTATAGGTAAGATATTTTTTGTGTGTGTTTTGTTGAGATTAAAAAAAGCTTTTTTTCCACTTTGGAATGTTCAATTTGATTTTATTTTTGTTTTAGAAAGCCAAAAGGTAACTGAAAATGAACATTTCCTGCTGCCGAATCTTTGAAGCTTTATTTTACACCATTAACATTTTTCAGTCAAATTTTTTGACTGACTTTATATTGAAGTCAGTGCTGTGGGCATCAAAAATTTTAAATGTCTTGGTTTATGTTCAATTAATATTTGGCACTTTTGCTTTCATTTCTATACCTGTTTCCATTAATTTTCTTATTGAACTTACCTGGGAAGGGGAGGGACTCTTAAAAGACAAAAGTGGTTGTATGTAACTGCAAGTGATATCCAACAAGTCCAAACCTTCTTGGATTAAAGGGTGAAACTCCACTGAAGTCAATGGAGCTTTAAATATTGGCACCACAGAAAATCTGTTCCATGGAGTGCAATTGCATTGTCACATCTTGAATGCTCATCATTCTCATGATAGACATTACTAAAGGAGTCCCTTTTCAAGTACTTATGCATTTATTATTTTCAAAACCCGTTTCCTCAGAGAGGTCAAAAGCTCTTCTCATCACCATAGGGAGCCCATGGGAATTTCGCCATTCTGAAGTACAGCAGGTATCCAACCGCATTAAAATGTTAATGCCTTTTTTTTTTTTTTTAACCCGTGATTTGGTTTTGTCATGAAACAAAAGTGGTGGAGTCTAATTATTTTTTGATTGCAAGGAAAAAGATTCCAGAAGGAAAAATGTCACATTAAAATCTGATTACTTCCTACTAATCCATAAAAGAAATTCCCGTAGTGAAAAGGCCCTATCCCTGATTGCTTTGTATCACTAGTGTGATGCTATAATACCATTTTTATACCATGTTTCTGGCAATTTTTGGTACTATCTGTGTAGGATATAGGTTGCAGATCTCTTCTAAAAGCCAAACCTTTTCTCCTGCTTGGCTGTATGGTAAAGCCGGAGTTTTCCCTTCTTGCCTATGTTTCTATTTTTCCTTAAGAGTGGAGAACAATGCAATTATTTATTATTATTATTTGTGTACATTACTTCAGAACCCCCAGATCCAAACAGGACCTCATGGTGCAAAGCACTGTGGGACTCCGCAGCTGCAAGTAACCCCTGCCTGAAGAGCTTTTGAGCTATGGCCCCGCTCCTGTAACCTGGAGCTAGTTGGTTGGCCTGTGGGCAGGTTACAGACCTGGGGCTTCACACACAGGGTGAAGAATGGGGGAAGGATGCTTCATTGTCCTGCCTGCATGAGCAGGGAGCCCCAGGGATTAAATCCCTTGCCCCAGCTCACGCAGGAAATCTGTGGCTGACCCTGAGGTGGAAGCCAGATCTCCTGCGTGGCCCCCTCAGCCCCCAACCCATCTGTCCTTCCTCCCTGGTGTCATGTTGGCCTCCAGCGCAGAAACTTCTACCCGAGGAATTTTCCATTGAGTTCTGCTGCTGATGAGTTTCTTTCTCACCAATAGGTGGAAACTGACAGCCCGGTTTCTCAGGTGACACAAGGAACGGTTCTGCCATCCCAAATGAGGCAGGAAAAACATCACGCAGAACAAGGAATTTTCCATAAGAAACTGTACCATAGCAACTGAAAAAGACGTTGAAGCACATTACATTTTCTCAGCTTGTTGCAACCTGTGCTTTGATGCAACAGGACATCAGAAAAGCGAAGACTTGGGTTTTTTTTTTTCTTTTCCTCGCTTATTTCTTTGGCCAGGAGAGTGATTGCTTTAACTGGTGCTGCTTGATCATAATGAATTTATTGCAAAATTGTGTAACCTTTCCACATCCGTCTCCGAAGTCTGTGCCAGAGCCTGTGTTCTGGCATGTATTGTCATGCTATAGCTGGGGAGGGTGAGGGAACTACATCCGCAAACTTCCATAAGAGATCACAAGCTTTTGAAATTGTAGGGTAACTAACCAAATGGATGCAGAAATATTTCCAACAGGCTGGCAGCTGTGCAATATGTGGCATTGAAATAAAGTTGAGTCACTGAGAAGTACTGATAAATAAGCTAGCAAAAGTTTCTGTCTTTTTTCTAAGCATACCCCAGATACGATTGTCTAGCATAACTGGAAAAAACATCACTGTGTAGAAACAAGTGGCTGTGGTGTGGGTTTGGATATGGGCAAATTCTTACTGTACTAGGGATAGCATTTAATTAAAATGTTGTATGAAATCTTTAAGGGAAGTCTTTGCAGGGCAGATATTTAACTTTTTCGTGAGCAGCTGTAACAGGCTGTTCAGGCTGAAGAAGTCTAAATTAACAGGACCTAAAATGCTTAAGTGAGAAAACAGGAGAAAATCTGATTAGCACTACTAATCAGCTGAGGTCTGGAGATCCCCTTTCTTTTGAACTGCAGCAGTTTAGTCATCTTCCTTTTCTTTTTTTCAGAGTTCATACTGCACCCTGCCCATATTTAATCTCTCCCCTGTGTCCCTTCTCAAGCCCATCAGCAGTTCAGTCTTGTGCTTCTCACTGGAGACAATAAACTCCATGGTGTTGGTGATCCTCCTCTCCTATATATCTGCAGATATGTATTACTGGGTGGGAAGCTGCAGCATACAGCACATTTGCTATGTATGTACTGACTTCTCAATCAAACTCACAACTTGCCCAGTTTCTGAGGTATTTCTGAGGCAAGATGTACCTCTTTTCTGTGAGACTGCTTGTTTCAGGTTCCCCTCAATGTCAGTGACAAGCCTGTCGCTGGTTCAGGAAAGTTGTATCAGAATCCTGCAGAGCTGGGCTTGAACTAAAAATGCTGTACTGGAGCAGGGAGCTGTCATGGCTTAACTAAGGCTTTCAGCAAGGTCCGTGTGTGAAAGCACAGTACTTTTGTGCAGTAGCTGCTAGCTACTTGCTCCTAGCTGCTGTAGCAAGCTTTCAACTTTGTTAATTACGGGAAAAATACCTTTTAAAATTCTCTTGAGAAGAGATTTTTCCCAATGATGTTGTTTGGATGCTTAGCTAGAATAGCCCTCATTAGGATGCAATTTACCATTTTCCCCAATTTCCACAACAACTGGCATTTCTGATGCCTGCTTGGCACAATATGAAGGAAAATTATTCCAGTAGCTCCTGTTCAGAAATCTTTTTGTTTACATTTATGAAGGTGTGGAAAGGGAGCTACAACAAGTACATTTGAAGTGCTGTTGTGGTATGTTAATCCCTGAGGTCCTGTTTGTTTTTATGCAGGATGGTACATAAAAGATTAAACTAACAACATGCAGACTGGAATAAGCAAAGAACTAGGGCACTTAGCTAAGCAGCAGACCTCACATTTTCTTTTGTTCATGGCAAGTCTTTTTTTCTTTTTTTTTTTTTTTTGGTCTTAAATTAGGGGATGCTGTGGGTTTCTTAATTGCTTTCTTCAGCAGCTTCTCTTTGTGACTGTTAATCTAGAAGGACTCCACTGAGTTTCCCAGTTTACGTTTTGTGAGTGAGAGCAGGGTGAGTTTCATGGCATACAAGATAACACTGAAGGCAAACCAAGAGAAACAGTGGTGTTCTAAAATCTTTCTTTTTTCTGAATGTATTCTTTTCTTTCCAGTTGTTTTTATTTTTGACTGTGTTATAATGCACATAAACTTTAAGGAGGCCAGAGTCTGTAAAAATAAAAGAAAGTATTCATTGCAGTCAAATCCATATCTGAAGAGTTTCATCTGAGATTTTGAAATTAAGAAAGTGATGGCAGCAAGGAGTTTGGGCCATTGTTTTCAAAATATACCAAATAACAACTTTGATGAATACAAAACTTACACATTATAGCTTTGTGACACTGTCCAAATAGAAAGTAATTAATATATTAAAATCCCTCCCTATTATGAAACAGCTAGGTAAGCATTTCTGGCCTTATTTTTTAAGTGAGGGAAACAATGATAAAGGGATTCACTCAGCACAAGCCTTGTAAGAGTTGTTTGCCAAAGTGCTGATGACAAATACCTTTTCATCTCTTATGTGTGTGTGTCTAGGTTTCAGAAGCAAATGATGTTGCCTCTCTGTAGTTCCTCTGTAAGGGAAAATGCAAATCCGTAATGGTTATTTTTGCAGTTAGACCCTGTTATATTCTTGGAACATGCGGCTGAATTACCATTCTCCTATCAAAGCAAACGTTACAACAAGGGAAGAATAAATGTGACAGAAGCAGTGGTGAAAGCAACATGCTAGACTGTAAGTTAGTTGAGAGTTGTACATGGGAAAACACTGGAAAGACTACCCAATAGATCTTGAAATTGGTTTATAAATAATTACGTTAGCTTCTGACCCTTCCTCTTCTCCTTAAAATTCTGACCAGAAGAGCAGGCTAGAAACACAGAGTCCTGGAAAATGCTTGAGGACCATTTTGTGGATGTTGGGACTACTGAAAGGCAAAGTGGTCCTCCAGCTCTGTAACAGGCTTCAGACCAGTCCCTCCTAAAAGCAGGTCTGTGCTTGCCATCCTGCTGGTGGTGGTCTTGCAGGGGGCAGCAGTTAATCAGCACTGCTTGTAAAGTAGTCTATTAATGTACTGTCGTGGCATCTTGTCCGTAGGGCTAACGATAACGCTGTGTGTACCTCAGTGTTTTAGTTGAGTACAGACAGCGTCCATCTCAACAGACAACACCCGTTTTCTTAGCTGCAAGTGCCAGTTCCGAGAAACTTCAGACAAAAATCCAGCTGTTTCACTGGTAACAATAAAACTGATGGCAGTTTTTAATATTTTCTTTACTGATAAGCGTGTGGGGTACTCTGCCATTACAGTTCAACAAATGTAGCAGCCATTCATGTCAGTTACTGCTGCTCAAAATGCTTTCCAAGTACATGAGTATGTAGGCAGCTGGTATTTATTGCTCTGGGAGAGAACTTGAACTTCAGAAGGAAGGGGAGAAAAAACCTACTTTTTGCCTATCTCTGTTCTGTGCAGACTACAGCTGCTGTAAATATCATGGTGTATGGTAGTTGGAACAAAAGAGTTTTGTTTTTAAAAGCAACATTCATATAGACGCTAGGTGAGAAGAGAACTTTTCTGGTCCATCCATTTTTGGTTTCTTGCAGAGACTGCCAGAATTACATTTGCATTCATTTTGGTCTACAACAAGTATTACAGAAGACTCAACTGTAAGTACTTTTCAGACATAAAGAGCACAGGGGAGAAAGGTGACTTTGATTTATGGTGACATCTATTAAGCTTTTACAGAATATCATACGTGTGTACTAGCTATCACCATAAAATTAACTGGTACTAATTGGTCAGAGCTGCCAACTCAGTCTGCTTATGAGTGTAACACTCTTTAGGTCATGTTCGTTATACTGACATCGTGTGTCAGATCCTGAATAAAGTTCATTCAGCCATTTCTGCTGTTCTTCTTGTTTACCCTGCTATGTGTGTGTGCTGCCATCAGCAAGAGTTCACGTCTTGGCAAAGACTGGGTCTGTGCACTTTGGGAAATGCGTGTCTCGGGTATCTGCCCAGTGGCCACTTCTCCAGCAACAGCGGGGCTGTGGGAGGGCATCCTTCAATTGAATCACGCCTGGTGTTTTCCTCTTTCTTGGAAACTGACTGGAACAAAATGTTCAAAGCTCTTTCTTCCTCCCTTTCCTCTTTTTTTCTCCCTCTTTCTGTCTTTCACTTCTATGCCTCAAAAGGCTGTAACTGGGTTCATTATTGTGTGATAAATCAGCAGTAAACTTCTATGCATTTTGCTTCATTTGGGCAGCTCCTGTTCCTTAGTGACAGCTGCTTGGCTCAGCACACTGTAATTATCAACTCAAAACCAAGATGCTTTTAGGTGCTGAAAGCATATTGGCAGAGGCTGAACTTGTCTTCAACCTCGTCACGGGCCACAGCTTTAAAAGATCCCATTTAGTGGTTGTTTGGTTGTGTTGTCAATGTTGGTACTTGGGTTCTGCAGTTCATTATCACAGTGGCCCCTGTGGGAAGCCATTGTTATCTTGAAGGAGTACAGGTCTTTGTTTTTCATTAGCTGCTGACATATCACATAGTTAACTTTTGACTAATCTGTGTTCATTCTCTTTTGCTAAAATAAAGTTTTATTGATACGTGGGAGGGGACTTACACACGTTTGTGAAAATTTGCAAAGCCCTCATTTAAACAGATGTCTGAAGGGAGCTTTGCTGAGAAACAGACCTGTTGGTTTATTGTCTGTCATGGAACCGACATGCTGTGCTCCCACTTTAAGCCTGCCTCCATTTGGCTTGCTGGCTGGACAGATGGCCTACGTGCTGACAGAGTGACCAGTGCCTAGCTGTCAGCAGCCAATGGGGGGATGCAGAGCGTGGCAGTGCCTTGGGGATACCAGTGGGCAAGTGGCCCTGGGCTGTATGTTGCACAGACTGGTTGTGAGGGGCTCTACCTAGTTGAGACTTTGGCTCCCTCACCAAACTTGTTTTAGCAAAGAAGGAGGACTCCTCCTTATCTGTCTGAAATGCAGAGAAACATAATTTCAACTGACGGATAACAGAGGCTGGAGCTCAAGTGAGTGGAAGGTGATTTCTCGTATTCTCTGCTACATCTCTTAGCTAGATGCGTTAGTTTTTGTGTTAGATGAAAATAACATGCAGAATCAAGAGGGCAGAAAAGAAAATACATGACATTTTTTGCAAGAGAAACGATCTGGGAAAGTCCTGCTGTTCCATCGTCAAGCCACAGCTTTGCTTTTCTCACTGTATCCATGGCAGGTCGGGTTTTCTATCAGGGCAATTAGAATAGGCAACTATCCTGCTGCTATTACAGAGTTTTTGAAGCATTCTCAAATCCTGCTGGGCTATAGTTTAGTGTACTTTACAGAACAGTTCCAAGTAGGAGCACCACGATTTGCTCAAGCAAAGTTCAGTGCAAGGGGCATAACATAGTCTCTCCTGTGTCCTTCTCTAGGATTTGGGGAGGTTGTCAGACCCTGGAGAATGATGAGAAGTCATGCAGGCTGTAGAAACCTCTTAAACTTTACACAGGGAATAATTTGTGTTGTTACCATACAACAAACATACATGTTATGCTCTTAGTCCTTTGGAGGGTGCAGGATGGAAGAACCACATCAGCAGAGGTGGTGATGTGTGGTCTATGATAAGCAGATCTTTTTAAGCTTGAAAAATGAAGCGTGTGCTACGTTCATATGGAAACAGAGGAAGAATTTTTTCCAATGCATGTGCAACAAGACAAAAGAAAGTAATCTTTTCTTTGCAGTTGTCAAGGATCTGATCCTGAAATACCCTCAGCACGTTCAGTCTTGCAAACCCTTTGTGACTTCATTTGAATGACCTCTAAGTGAGAACTTGCAGGGCTTTTCTTTGAAGCTAGAACAATGCAGTAATCTTTTGACTGCTTTGTGGCTGCAGTAGAAGCATCTGGCACAGCCCAGCAGTAAAGACGGATTTTCTGGGTGTACCTTGTATCCATATGCTGCCAGTTACAACTGCCCTTGTTACCCGTAAGCACTGGGATTCTGAAACTGTAACAGGGGCCAAGGGGGAAGTGCCCTGCGGAGACAGAAGCCTCTGTAGATGGCATGCCCTAGGAAAGAGGTGTGCCAGCCTGTCAATGAAACAAAACCAGCACAACAAATGTCGCACCGTGGAAGGACACAGAAATGCTGAAGGACAGTCTGTCTGTAAAAGGGAATAGCCTCTTCTCTAGGCCTGTTCACCTTTCATGATGGCTTTGCTCATCTCTCCTGTCACATGGGGCTTTGCGGCAGTGTAATGGTTAGTGCTAACCCCTTCTGTGTCCCCAGTGGGCAAACTGAGGTTCTTTCCTTCTCAGTGTGTAGGAAGACTCGAGACAAGTTTTCTCTCCTTCCTGATGATTTTGTCTCTTGGTGAATAGTACAGGGATCTGATCAAAGGGCAAGGAAGGTTTCTTCTTTTTCTTCTTTTGTCTGTTTGCCATGCCACATGTCTTTATGTGTCTTCTGTGGGTCCTCCTTGGAGACAACCAAACCTGTAACTTTTCTGTGTTTAAAGACCACTTATGGCAAAATCCAGGAATGGAGGTGGCATGCACAGAATCGTAAAAGCAAGTAAACACCTAGCGGCAAAGCCTTAACTGTGTGCAGTTAAGGAAGCAGGCAGAGACTGAACCTTCCCCTAGGGGAGGAGTTCACCTCAGTTGGCCCAAAGAAAGCAAAACATGGGCGTGCGTAAGATTCAGCTTTCCTTATGGAAAGCCACACAGTGTGCTGCAGCCTGATAGGATTGTAAAAGGTGGTCTGAAGCAGGACAAAAATTATTAGGAAAAGGGTAAATAATACGCTTAAAAGTGATGTATAAATGACTGGCTTCTGTCATGCTCCTATGATGTTTTCTCTGTTGTTCCCTTTTCTTTCCATGCACAATTTGCTGCAACAGGGCAGACCTACCCATCTAACATGGCAGATCCGGTGCTATGCTATCTTTTAGTAAAATAGTTCAGCAAAAGGTAAAGATGAAGTATGTGCTTAACTTTTACATATGGGGATATAACTTGGGACTGTGAGCTAAGCATGTGGTTTATTGCTTCACATGCTTGAAAGCTCCATTTACTTTCCATATTTCCTTTTGCAAGGCCACCAGTAAAATCCTTCTGTCTTCCCTTATATCAAGGTACAAAATTATTTCCTTTTACTTTTAAAATGAGAAGTAGCAAAGCAGAGACACCTACATCAAAAATAGGGCAATCTCCTTTGGATTTCAACTTTATACCCACTTAGGTCAGGCTGGAATATGGTTCAGCCTCTGAAGTGTTATGTTTCTTTCAGGTCCTGCTTCTTAGACTGGCATCCTGGGATGCTTTTCAGACTATGCCTGTTTCTGAAAACAGAGATAGAAGAGTTAATACTTTGAAGACAGTATGTTTATTAGCCCTTCTTCCCTGCAAGCATCTATTATGTGAGATACCCTACATGGTACTTCCCCATCCTTTCTGAATGCTCCTCTTTCTGCAGCACAGAAGATCCCTAAAAGTTAGTATCGTGCTGAGGGAAAGGATTTCCTGGTCTGAGCTAAGAGAAAGGTAATGGTGGTGAGATCATTGTCTCTAATTAACTTAAACATGGAAGATGGACCAGATTTGCCAAAACAAAATAATACCAGCAGAGGTTTTATACAGCAACTCATGCACAATAGCCTTTTAAATTTTACAGTCATTAATCTTTGGAAGACATGCACTGAGAGTGGCATTTACAAATTAAGTGTATACACATCTGCAAAGGCAACGTTTGATCAAAATTCCAGCACAGTTTTCTGCTTAAAGCAGATTTACCATACTGTGCTGAAAAGCTGTTAGTAGGCTGGTAGCAGCACAGCAAGAGAAATGCAGGGCAATTAATATCTGCTAGTTGTTCTGAACATAGAGTGCCAAATTTAGCTTTCAGTTACTCTGATATATCCCAATTGCTTTAGCACGTAACAGATCCAATCCACATTTAATGCGTATTCATAATTGAAATAAAAAAGTTTCAAGTTGTTAAGGCTTGAGGGCTGTATGTACCTTAGTTTTTGTATGCAAGGCAAGTTCATGCTTCGAAAAACTGTCAACTTCATTATTCTTGTTTTCCTGAAGGGTGAATTCAGCTCATAAGGCTCAGGCATTTAAAACAACTATAGTATTGTTATTATAATTTATTATTAAGTAGTTCTTATTTGACTATAAGGATCTAATCAAGTATGGCAATGTGCTTATCTGTAGCCAGACTGAGAGGATCTTGGCCAACTAAAACAAATCAATTCCTGTAACAACAGAGTTAAAATAAAACATCTCACCAGAAATCAACTATCAAGCCCAAAAGACAGCAAACATTGGGTTTCAGGCAGAGAAGAGTCATGCCAGCTGCAGCAAGATGAGTTTACAGTGGGCAAGAGCTGTGGTGTCCCTGCCGCTGTGGACAGATGGGGGAGGACTGGGCACCCTCCTGGGAGCTGCAGCAATCTGTGGCGTAAAGGGTAGCCCAGTTCTCAGCCAAGGCAAGAGAAACTCTGGGGTTTACAGTATAGATACTGCGAGGGTTGAAGTTGTAAATGAAGCAACTGAAAGGTTAAGCTGCAGCAATCACAGATTTATCAATTTATCATCAGATGTAGCTCTTGACATCTAGGAAATCCCTGGGAATTATGCCATTCCTGTGAGTGCTCACAGGTTTGCCCTTAAATGTCTTTCATTCTTCCCGGAAGACCGCTGCCTATTCAAGTTGCCCATTAAATGTCTCCTCAAGGTCCAGTTGGTCTCGGATGCCTGTGAAAAATCTGGCAAATGGCTGACAGCAACTCTGTTTTACAACTGTTGAATTAAATTGTTCTTTTTCAAAGAAATAAAACAAAATTCAAAGTGATTCAAAAGCCATACTTGTACAGGTAATGTGACAAGGCCCAAGTGCCTTCCTGGCCTAGTTCTTCTGTGGATCCTCCATATTCAGTTTTCTATAGCCGGTACCAGCACCTTTCATTTAGAGCTGAGTACCTGAGGAGTGGGTTTTCTGTTGGCTTATTTTTCTTCTGTTAAAGTGGTGTGACTATATATATGAAAACATGCTGCTTATTTGTTTGCGCTTACAGCTGCTGGGCACTGGTCTTGCATGAGAATTTGTTGCTGCTTTATGGTAAAAATTAAACAGCAGTAGCACTACACAAAAATATAGTGAGAACAATAAGTAGTGAATTTTATATGGGATGAATACATCAAATAATCGAAAATATACTCTCAGAACTGAGCTGGCCTATTTCTGCATCCAGGCAACACTGGCAGGTTAAAACGTTTTACAAAAAAAAAGGAAAAAAAAAAAAAAAAAAGGGGTTTTTTTTTCTTTTAATCC